>NW_024880629.1:0-12500 GCF_900700415.2 Clupea harengus
GGAGTGTCGAAAAAGGGAAATTACCGTGGAGACGAACAGGGCGGCATTAAGTGCGAAAGCCGCGCCGATCTAATTGAAGGCTCCAGTGGCGCGTAGCGGGAAAGGAGGCTTCCAATTCCTCTTGCAGCGTTGCTCTATCGCTACGGAAATGATCTCACTCTGATTTGTGTTGCTCAGGAAAAGTTGTTTACCATGAGCAGCTGTATGCGGTAATGTAATGGCAACATCGCACATTTTTTATGCATTGGTGTGCCAGTGTGCAAAACACCTCCACAAACAAACAGATAAACAAAAACAAACAATCATATACAAAACACCTCATCTTCCATCTTCCATCTTCTGCCTTCTATTTCACCTGTCCCTTGTGTCCACCCACTCTTCAGATTAGCTACCAGAGCATCGAGTCCTCCGACCCGAGTGTCAACGTGCCGGGCCAGCGTCGCACCGTGTCCAAGCTGCGGAACGAGACGTACCACATGTTCTCCGGCCTGCACCCCGGCACCACCTATCTGGTGTCTGTGCGCGCCCGGACCTCCAAGGGCTTCGGTCAAACTGCGCTCACCGAAATCACCACCAACATCTCTGGTGAGTTCTGGTCTACACCGTTGTGGATATGGGCATAATTTCCTGCAAAAATAATATGGATATTGTCAGGAATCAGATCCATGCATCCCAATGGTTTTACAGAAAGCCATCTTAGCTAAATAATACAACCTGTTTTTGGGGGATTTTTCTAGCATGTCCCTAAGGCAAAAAGAGCTGTGTTGGGTGTTAGTGACAGTATCTCTCTCAAAGCAGTGATATTAACAGTTGCTTAGCAACGTAGTGCATAAAATTAAATGTTTGGACTTACTGGGACCTTCTTACTGCTTTAGACCTGAATCTTAAATCTAAATGTGGGTGGGGCTGTTTGCGTACCTCAGGGCAAGTGATGGATTGACATTGGTAGTTTATTGGTTTTGTAGTGGTAAGCGTTGGTAGTTTATTAGTCTGGTAGTGGTACGGTATTTGTACTGGTGCTGATCAGTGTGGTCATGTGTGCTGCGGAGCTGTTTCCCTGGTATGGAAAGACTTTTCACAGGGTTTCATCACCATGGCTTGTTAGCATGAGTTTTTTTTTTCTCTGTTTATGTTGGTTTCCCTCTAGGACTAGATAGATTTCTTTTTCCTTTTTTTTCAAAGCGTATACTGTGGACTTGGATTTATTGGTCTGCTTGCAGTGGCCTTTCAGTACACTTTTTAAGCCGTCGTTTTCTTAAGGATGGTCATACTGGAAAAAAAAGAAGTCATTGACTCTGCGGCTGCATGGTCCTCGAAAGTCACTTGAAATTAAAGGGCAAGTGACCAACTGAGCCAATTTTCTCAAATAAAGGAAGCAATTTTTTTGCATTAACGCCAGCGATAACAGAAAAGGATCACAGCCCCAGTAGAAGCACCGTCAAATATATTTCAGAGTTTTATTCGACGCTCTTCATCAACGGCTTATCCGTCGGCTCGTTTTGAAAGAGACAATTTAGCACAACATCAGACCCACGACCCAGAACCAGTTATCAGTTATGCGTTTGAGACCAGATTTTCCGCTTGGTAAAAATGTAACTCTGAAAGCGAGCAGAGGCCATTAACCTGGCTCTGTCCTTAAGCCTACCCAATCCTCGTGGCGGGGTTATGCAAATCACCGTCTTCTCGCCGTCCTCCCACGCTTTATCTCGAGCTCGGAAGTGCTTAGCTTCGATTGACATAAATTGCCTTCATGGGATTAAGTTGCCCAATCCCTACCTGCCAACCTTAGCTCTGCTTGACGTCTGGAGTGAGTTTTTAAAACACAGTAGGAGTATCTGCTTGAGAGTTAGTATGCGTGTGAAAGAGTCCACTGTCCACTCCCAAGCTCGTTTGAGTTTTTGCATTCATCACCAGGGAAGAGACCATTTTCACAATTTGCACACCAGACGTCCCAGTCAATGCAGTCAAGCCAAGAGCAGGTGTGGCTTTGGGATTGTGGCGAAAGGCTGTTGATGCTTGAGCTCAACAGCCAATCATATTACACCCCAAATTACACCACATCCTGAAGTAACGTGTTGATTGGCTGGAATTGTTTATGGCTCTGTCCAAGCCACAAGCGCACACAGAGGATGGACAGGATTGTGAGAGGATTGTGAGGAGCAATTTCCTGAATTTGACCAAAAGCGTATTGGATTAGAATTGCTCATGTGTTTGTTGAGCTTCTACTTTTTTTTCCAATTCTAGAGTGTGTTGGAGTTTCTACTTTTTTTTGGTTCTAATTCTATGGTTTGTAATGTTGCTGGAGTTTCTTGGCCCAGTGCGTAAGAGCCAGACACTCTCCCTCCTCACCCAGTACTCCGGTCATGCGTGTTATGGAGCCTGGGGACGAGAGGGGGGACGAGAGCGGGGATATGAGGGGGGATATGAGGGAATCAGACACGTTTCTGTGGCTGCTGCTGCAGTTTAACAGTGTTGCTATTCTCTTGCTGCTGTTTGACATCTTCATGTTTAATGCAGTATAATCCTCACTTCAGCCACATCACTGCCTCCAGGAATCACTATTTTTGATGCTTCTCTTCCTGTGTGTGTGTGTGTGGGGGGGGGGGGGGTGTGTAGAGTTTCCCCTCTGTAATCTGTGTGTGTGTTTGCATGACTTTGTGTAACCCAGGTGTTTGCATGAATGTGTGTGAAGATTTGACTTTGGTGTGTATCACTGTTACATGAACATATCACTGTTGTAATGTAATTCGTAGTAGCCGTACCTTCTTCCGAGTCTTTTAATTAGTTTACTCACTCTTTTGGTTCTATTTACAGCACCCTACACACCATAGTTATCAAGATGCCATATAGATAGTAGTTACTGTCTCTCAGTTAGCTTGGAGAGAATGCTTCTGCAGTAATGTGTAGGCTTCTCCACCCCCGCCTCTGCTGTTAAATCTCTATGTGTTCATTTTTTTTCAACCCTGTTAGTCATTGACCTGTTTGCTGATGCTGTCGCCATAATTGACTTCCGATAATAATAGATAGGGTGTGTGTGTGTGTGTGTGTGTGTGTGTGTGTGTGTGCTCTGTCTACTGATTCTGATTGGAGAGGACTGTCTCTCCCTGTATTTAATCCTGTCCCATTACCATTGTGGTTTGTGTGTGGGGGTGTGTATGTGACAGCGTGTGTTTGAGACTGTGTTTTTATGAGTGTGTGTGTGTGTGTGTTTGTGTGTGTGTGTGTGTGTGTGTTTGGTTGCTTACACAATCTTCTCTGTTCTTTTCTAATCACAAGTGTGGGTGGTCTCAACACTCATTTTTTTTGTATATTTGTTTGTTTTTCCCAAAGTAATGCAGTGCAATTTAAAGAGTTGGCAGTGTGTTTGCGCCGAGGTATAGCAATTGGATTTGTGTGCGTGTGGTGTGTGTGTGTGTGTGTGTGTGTGTGTGTGTGTGTGTGTGTGTGTGTGTGTGTGTGTGTGTCTGTGTGTGTGTCTGTCTGTCTGTCTGTCTATGTGGGTTTTCGTGGGTGTGTGTATGTTGTGTATTGTCTGTCTGTCTATCTATAACTAATACTGATCTTTCAATCTTTCTTTGTAATAAAAGTGTTTTAATGTCTCTCTCTCTCTCTCTCTCTCTCTCTCTCTCTCTTTCTTCAGCTCCTACATTTGACTATGAGGAAGTCCCCTCCCCAGTCAGCGAATCAGAGAACACCATCACAGTCGTGCTCCGCCCAGCTGTGGGCAGAGGTGCACCTGTCAGGTAAGAGGACCAGGGACCACACACACACACCACACACACACACACACACCACACACACACACACACACACACACACACACACACACACACACACACACACACACACACACACCCCACCTCAGTCCCCAAATCTGTCCTTATTCCTCCTTTCACTAATGTTCCAGGGCGCAGTCAGCCCGTCACACACACACACACACACACACACACACCTCTCTGGTGTGTAAGGCATCTGTATCTCCACTCCAGTGCTCTAACTCATGGGTGAAACCTGCAGGTAGAAACATGGAACCTGTATGGAACCTGGTCCTACAAAAAAAAACTGTCATCCAAACGCTATTGAAATTCATACCTGTACATACTCTGTTGGGATAGCTTGCTATGTATTGACATGTTTTATACATACATACATGCATATGTTATGTGTAGATACCCTCTTTTTTGTTATCATATTTTATGTATAAATATCCATCATGTATGCATATTTGATTATATTTTATATGTAAGACTTTATTTGTCATCACGCTCACAAAACCAGGAAAAACATGTGGTGGTGTTTGAGGCCAACGTCACACGCTTTTGAAAAGTCTTTTGAAACCGCTTGACAGACGTTTACATACCTGCAGGTTCCCTACAGAACACAGAGGAACGTTTCAGGCTAAGCCGCCTAAGTATGGCTAAGCTGCCTCTTTTCTTATACCGTGTGTGACAAACAGAGGTGTTCTGGTGAACACCACAGCTACTGCGTAATCAGCAGGGTGTCAAAGCAGACCTGCCTGAGTAAAACAGCGCCGGAGGTGTTGAGTGTTGTATTATTCTGTTTTGAGGTGCTGTCAAGTGGCGCATACCTACCTGTTCTTGTCACCTTTTCATGGACTTTAGGAATGGTGCAACACTTTGCTCTCCTCCACTCTCATATGCTCACTCAGAAAGGCAAGAATGCCTTTAAAATACAGCACAATGCAGCTGACAAAGTGGTCTGCAACAACAACTGTTATTGAAAGGAACTTGAGGCCTATTGAAAGGCTTTCATTTCATCCACATCTGAACTCTGTGAAAATTGAATTAATGACCTTGGCATCAGTACTATTTTACTTACAGTACCCAATTTCCATACGCTATTTGTTTATTACCGATATTTCAAATACATTCAAATTTTGAGTGGCACATCAATGAGACTAATTTCAAACTGAAGTGTTGTCACACTTATGCACAATTTATGCTCCCTATAGCCAACTGTTGCTTGGGTTTTAATCAAAGTTGTTTGTAATTAGCTTTAGATAAAAGCTTCTGTGAAATAAATAAATGTCAATGTAAATGAACTTGAATATAAATGTATTCCTCTGGCTGAAATCATAGAGTAGGGTGCTCAAAACACTCAGGTCATTAATTAAGTCCTCACACACTGATAACAAAGAATACCTAATGTATGCTGTATGTTGCTTTAGATTTAAAAACAATCTCAGATAAAAGAATAAATAGAATGTAAATGTAAATAAATGTGCGTGTCCCTGCTGTCGTCCCCGGTGCAGTGCGTACCACGTGGTGGTGGTGGAGGTGGACGGCTCGCGGCAGGTGCGGAGGAGAGAGCTAGGCCCGCAGGACTGCTTCCCTGTGCCCCTGTCCCACAGCGAGGCCCAGGCCAAGGGCGTGCCCAACTACTACACGGCCGAACTGGCCCCTGACAGCCTGCCCGAGGCCTCCGAGTTCACTGTGGGGGACAACCACACTTACAACGGCTACTGGAACTCGCCGCTCGACCCCTCCAAGAACTACCTCATCTACTTTCAGGCCGCCAGCCACTTCAGAGGGGTGAGGGATCTGACTTTCTTAGTTTTGTTTTACTGTCTACAATTGGATGTATTGCCACATTGTTAGCATAGCTAATGCAATAGCATTTTAATCCTCTGTACTTAAATCACCATTGCGCTAACCCTTGTAATTACCCTGTGTGACTGTGGGCCGTCATTCTTTGTTTTTCAATATGTTAAGTATGATATGCTTAATTACATAGTTTTACTGTGAAGTACTTAATTGAGTTATATAAGTATGCCCTAGTTCACCTTTGAGAACTAAAAGTTTGAAGCATTGTTGTCTCTGAAGTGAGTGTCACTTGCCAAGATAAAGGCAGTTATTTAAGAGACATGTTTTGAGCTGACCGAATCCAAACAGTGTTGACTTGTGGGCTGGTGTTTATGGCTAAGGGTTAGCCTAAGTTTCTTTGAAGAGCCTCTGGAGATGAGATGAGTGGAGAGAGAGAGAGAGAGAGAGAGTATTGAAGATTGGCTGGGAGTGGATAGAGTGTGGCGAATGGCGTCAAGGCGGAGGAAAAGGAATGGGGGAAAAAAACGCTTTTCATAAACACATTTCAGTGTTCGGCGGTGGCGGATGACTCGGGGTGAATGACTTCCAGCTGGTGTCTGGAGGTGCAGCCTCGCCAGCTCTCGCTCCTAACTGTCAATAGGAGAAAAGCCTCTCTCTTTCATCTCCCGCCAAACCCCTCCTGGATTATCTCCCTCTTTCCCCGAGCTCTTTCACTCTCTCTCTCTCTCTCTCTCTTTCTGTCTTTCTCGGTCTCTCCGTCTCTTTCCAGGCGCACCCATAGCCGTCTCATTAACTCTGCATAATCTTTGAGGCTAGCTTCTGATTAGATGCAGCGGGTTTCCCCCCTCTCCTTGAAACCTGCGTTTGTCTCGTGTAGTGAAGGTGCAAACACGTTGCAATGTCCACTTCCAACCTTTACGTTCCTGCTTAATCTTTCAAGTTAACTTGACAGGTCGAACAAGTCGGTATTAGCAGGGGGGGGAAAGGTGGTTGGAACACCTTGTCGACGATCGAAGACTTACATGAACTCCTTTGGATTCCCTCAGGCTGTGGTTTGGCTTTGATGTTTGAACCATGTTGGAAAAGAAGAAGAAGAAAGACAACCATCTTGTACTTTTAGTCTGCTCATGGCTCACAAGGGCGCAAATGGCCTTGGGGTTTTATTTATTTTCATGACTCTGTGTGTGTGTGTTGTCAGACCACTCTGTGTAACTATCTATCATGTAGATCTACAGAGTGACTCTGAGCTTGACTGTCAGTCAGAATGACTGGTGGTTTTGGACTCTCACAAACCTGAGCAAGCCACACCGAGCTGTCAGAGGAGATTCAAGAAGACACAACGAGCAGAGCTTGTTTTGACTGCTTCCGAAATATGTTGTGCATATCTCCCTGCATGTTTACCTAACGCCGGTTCCTCCGAGAACATTCTATTTCCCACCTTTTTTTTATCCGTTCTTCTTGTTCCGTTAAATTGCACCGACTGCAGCTGTGTCATTGTTTCCCCCACAAGGCGTTACTCAAAGCCTTCCCCCCTAACCACTTCAGGCACTTTGAAACACTTCAGTCTGGTTCGTGACAAGTTCATCGCATTCAGTGATTATTCAAACTCATTCAGGTTTTATTGTTTGTCACGCCGCCACTTATTCTCCTCTTGATTGCCCCACGAGTTGTTTCAGACAAGTTTCGAATCCAACCTGAATGGCTGGCTGCCCTCGAGTCGAAATGACTGAAAGCGGTGTGTTATTCTAACAATTATTCTGGATAATTAGATGTAGGTTTCCTGAGCATGATGCTGTGCCTCTCCCAATTTTAAACAGTAATTGCTTTGACTGGCTCGTCGCAACTGGAGCTTGAAAGACATATGGTCTGTGCAATCAGTTCAGAGTAAATAAAAAAAAAAACTCATATCTTGCCGACTCACTTGCCAACTGACACACACACACACACACACACACACACACACATGCACACACACTACCAGTTTCTCATCAAATTCTTCTCAAACTCATCATTTTCTGGTTTATTCTTGCATTGAGGAAATGCAAATATGTGGGGACAACTAGGAGTCGCAAACAAACTGTGCATCACTGTCAGACCCTTTCCCCCCTGCACCCCACTACTTCAGTATGTGACAACACACCCATAAAACACTGTGCAAAGGTGCCTCTCCTTTAAAGTGAGATAACCTTGAGCAAGGACAATATGACATGTAACATATTGGCTGGTACTTGACTCACGTGGCAAGCCAGCAGGGGATGACATACCTAAAGTCTCTGTGTGTGTGTGTGGTTCATGTGTGTTAGTGTGTGGAGGGGCATAGGTGGAATAAACCTGACACAGATTTTCAATTAAAAAGGCAATTTAACTGCATTTAGGGGAAAGGGTCCTGACTCCAATCTGGGAGCATGCATTTGCATAATTGCCCCATAAAGCATGATTTCACATCTGTAAGTCTTAATTTGATGATATGTCCCTCTTACTGTGTGTGTGTGTGTGTGTTGTGTGTGTGTGTGTGTGTGTGGTGTGTGTGTGTGTGTGTGTGTGTGTGTGGTGTGTGTGTGTGCAAATTTGAGGCCATGAATTGCATTACACCACAGGACCCTAGTGATGCACGGTTGAGTTAGTGGCACATAACAGTGAGACGTCATTAACAAAACCATCCCTGTCATTAGAATAAATGACTCCAACTCTGTTTCGCATATAAGCCATCCTCTAACACACATTAAGGTCTCACAGCATTCAAGCAGACATTCAATCTGTACGGAGCCTTTTGGATTACTTTAAGCTAGCTATGACACCTGTTTAAGAAATCCAAACTAACCTCTTTCTTTCTCCTCTCTGTGCAGGAGACCCGAATCAACTGTATCCGGATTGCACGCAAAGGTAACGGCACAGACTTTTATTACAGTCTTTTCCCTAAAGGGATTTTTCCCCTTTTTGATTTTTTGCTTCAGTGTTTTATATCATCTCTTTCTTCTCTGCTGCTAAAGTGTAATGCAGGTATTCAGGGCATGATCTCTGTTCATCCAGCATGGTATAATGTTTCTCTATGCTTTGAGACAAAAGCTTAAACTGCTAGAAGCCCTGAGGGGTATTTCAGAAAGCATGATGTCTGAGTTAAGCAGGTCATTGTGCTCACCCTGTAAATATAGAACACACACCTCAAGAAAAAAAGGACCATTTGGTGTTTTATGTAGTCTTACGTAGTTATTTAGTTAATCTCCTCGGGCCCTAAATTCATTGATGGATCGCGCATGGACTAAAGCCACTCTCTGGCTTGTGGGAGAATTGCACTGATCCACCCCTGTTTGCACTTAGGATCTGCTCATTGGTGTTAAATTAGCAAAATGATTTTGCCAACTGCCAAGTTATTAGATTCACTTTAGTTAATCCACAGTTGACTTTGCTTGTTGCTCGTTGCCAGGTGCCCGTCAGTGAAATTAGTGCCCCTAGTGTTGGTTTGTGAGAAATCCCTGAGGATTAAGTAGTTGGAGCTATGGGCGAACACGCAGATAGATAGAAGAGTGTTCCTGGAAGGGATCTGGCACGGACCTGTCTCCAGAGCAGGGCCCAAACTGATCTGGAGTCAGCGGTTGTAAAGGATCCTGGCAGAAAGACCCCTGAGGAGACGATGTTGGTTGCCAGGTTTAAATGGCCCCAAGTGAGTGGACCTGGTGAGGAGGCAGACATAGAACAGGCAGAGAGTAGACTGAGGAGAACTTAAGGAGTGGTGGAGGAGGAGGGAGAGATGGAAAGGAGAGGGAGAGAGATGGAGAGAGAGAGAGAGAGGAGGGATAGGGAGAGAGGAAAAGAGATAAATGGAAATAGAGAGAGAGAGAGATGGAGGTATCTGCTGGTAGAGCAGATTAAAGAAAACAGTGGCAGTACCATCCAGATCCTTTGATGAGAATCCTTGGACTCATTAAATACAATGTAGATGCCCCCCCACTTTACTGTTTCCTCCTCCTCTTCTTCCTCCTCTTCCTTCTCTTTCTCTTCGTCTTCAGTGGGTGCACACAAAAATGGAATTCCTTCCTCTGCTCTCATCTCCCTCATTTCAGAACAGGTGACATCAAAGCCTGCGCCCCCTTTATAGTCAGTGCAGGCACCACACTAGAGTTGGAGTCGCAGTTGAAGTGGGGCTGGGGTTTGGAGGGGGGGGGCAGAGATACGGGGATGGGCTTTTTGTATTTATAGACTCTGTCACTTCCAGAGCTGGGGGCTGTGGAGTGTGTCACTGGAGGGTGTCCTCCTCTGCCCTCCTCACCATTTCTCCATTTCTCCTTCTGCACGTCTGTGTGCGTATGTGTGTCTCTCCTGATATTTCTTGTATTTACTTTCCCTTCTCTCTCTCTCTCTCTCTCTCTCTCTCTCTCTCTCTTCTCTTTGTCTTTTTTTGTATTTTTTTCCTCCATTTCCAAAGGACTCTCTTTAGTTTCCCCCCTAACCCTGCCTCTCTGTCTTTTTCTTTCTTTCTCTTTCGCGCTCTCTCTCTCCCTCTCTTTCCTCCATCTCTCTGTTCTTCTGTATGCCCCCCCTCTGTCACTGACTGAATTAGACAGGGCAGGTTGATGTGGAGCGTAAAGCAGTGAGACACTAGTGGCGTTTAGCCTGGTGTCTCACCCCAGGAGCTCTCTCCACGTCTGATTAATTACAGGCCTTACACAGAGCCATGACCAACAACTTTCTTCATCTTCCTCTTCTTCTTCTTCTTCTTCTTCTGCTTGCTCTTTTACTTTTTTCTTATACCACTCTTTTTTTTCTTCTTTTTTCTTATTTGACCTCCAGTTTTTCCCTCCTCCCCCTCCTCCTCCTCCTCCTCCTCCTCCTCCTCCACAAAGCCTCTGACACGTCCTATTACCCATCTGCCTCAGAGCCTCTGAAATGTTTTTATTTTTTTATCATTCGGAATTTTTCCATGGCAACATGTGTTATGTTTCTTACCTATTTTCTTTTTCCAAGAACTGTTGCAATGGAACAGGTTTGGTTTTCAGACCTGCCACAAAGAAAGCGCGTGCACGAAGAGAGAGAGAAAAAGAGAGAGAGAGAGAGAGTGAGAGAGAGAGCAAAGGAGTGTTTTTGAGGTTAGATGGGCAGAGACCACTCAGTTTGTTCCTTTACCTTTTGATTTGAGCTTCTTGCCCTCTTCTGTCTTTGTGTGCACCACTAAAAGTCCGTAAAAAGAGACACTGGCTCAGGCCGCCCTCCGCTGTCCTCCACTGGCTCAGGCCGTCCTCCGCTGTCCTCCACTGGCTGTCCTTGACGGGCTGTGAGGAAAGCCCTTTCCCATGTTTGTGGGCGAATGAGTTGGCCAGCAGAGAACGGCGTCTGCAGTTCCAGTCAATCCTGCCGTCCAGAATGGCACCGACTCCATTACCACAATAGAGCACACTTAATCCATGCACATTGACCTCATCCACAGCAGAGTGGACCATCTGAGCAAAGCGTTTAGATCGAGTGTCTAATGCCTCATTTTCTCATCTCACATTAATTTATCTCCACTGACGCGGGCACTTTTGGGCAGATGGTGGGATTTTTTTCCCCCAGTTTAATTTCTTTTTCGTCCAAATGGCAGCGTTTTCTCTTTCTGAGCAGCAGTGGGGGTTGGGGGTGGTGGTGGGTGGTTGGTGGTGGTGTGCTGGCAGTTTGGGGGGGGGGGGGGATGGGGATTGCTGAGTGGGCAGTAGGCATTCATCTTGGGGTGTGTGTGTGGGGGGGGTGGGGTCCATCCAGCTCTATGGCCCCTAGAAAAATTGGAGGGAGAACCGGAGTCACATGTGTTGGATGCAGGCGTGGAGCATGGACTCAAAAATAAGGGTCCATCTATTAGCTTGGTTTCTCTCTCTCTCTCTCTCTCTCTCTCTCTCTCATTTATCTATCTCACACACGCACACACTCACTCACACACAAAGACAGCACACACACTCACACACCCATACACACACACACACACACACACACACCCATACACACACACACACACACACACACACACACACACACACACACACACACAAAGACGGCACACACACTCACACACACACACACACACACACACACACACACACACACACACACATACGTGACTGACTGTGCCCAAACCACACAGCTGCTGGATCGAGCTGCTGGAATGGAGGGTGCTGTGGGATGATTGGTGCCTGCTGGTGGGTGCCAGACCCCTCTGTGTCCTCGACCCAGACAGATTGCCCACGCTGAGGTTCTAAATGACTTTCTGCACACCACCCCAGCATGGGGAGGATGCTACTGGGGGGGGGGGGTAGGTGTAGAGGAGGTGTCAGCCATGGCTTGGTTTGGGCTGGAGTGTAAGGCAACATGTTTGGCTTTTCATTTGAGGGCTTTGTATGTGTGTGTGGGGGGGTGGGTGTGTGCGTGTGCGTGCATGTGTGTGTGATTGGTCCGGTTGGTGGTTTACCTTGTTTGCACAGATGCACAGTCAGTCTGGCGGGCGATGGACACCTGGCTCAACGGATGTTACACTGCAGTGCTGGACAAAACCTAAACTAACACCACCTTTTTTCTCTCTATCTCTCTCTATCTCTCTAGGTTTTAACCCTCTCTCACTCTTACTCTCTCTCTACTCTTCCTTTCTTTCTTTCTATCACACTCTCTTTTCCCACCTCTTGTTTTTTTTTTCTCTCTCTAGCTCTCTCTTTATTCCTCTTTTTATCTATCTATCTATCTATCTCGCTCTCTCTCTCTCTCTGCTTATCCAATGACTCTACCGTTTTTCTTTATCTTTCTTTGTCTTTCTTCCTCACCTTGTCTTTCTTGGGTGTATGCAGCCATGTGATGGTAATTCTCCCATGCCTGGATAATCACCTGCTTTGCACTGATAACCCTTTCTCCCTCTTTCTCCCCTCCACACAATAGCACAGTTAGGATTAAGGGAGAACACCTTTAATTTTACGCCTGGCC
>NW_024880630.1:0-17135 GCF_900700415.2 Clupea harengus
AGGAGTTCAGTAAACAGAACATCTGATAACCGCACACAAGGGGTGACAAAGCCAAGCTGTGGTCTATGGTTTCCACTCTTGCAATCTGTCTCTTTCTCCACAATCTTTCCCTTTCCGCTTTCCAGTCATTCCCTCGCTCATTGTGTCTTCCACTCTCCCTGGTCATGTGCCAATGGTAACAGGATAGTTGAAATGACTGGGGCTGAGTCTATAATGAAAACATCCTCCCAGCTGAGCTAGATAACGAGAGCAGGAGAGAGAGAGAGAGAGGGAGAGAGTTTAATTAATCAACCATAAATAACGTACTCTGTAAAGTGCCTAAGACAGAACTGTACATGCTGTGCCCTCCAAGCTTTCACAATTCAGCACACAGACACACACCCACACCTCCCTTTACACACACACACACACACACACACACACACACACACACACACACACACACACACTCAACATTACCTTACAGAACCCCACTGTCCTTATGGGCCCTAGCAATGCTGCTAACACCACTACTGATACTACTACTACTAGCTGCTGCTAACACCACTACTGATACTACTACTACAAGCTGCTGCTGCTAGCACCACTACTGATACTGCTACTACTAGCTGCTACTAGCATCACTATTGATACTACTACTACTAGCTGCTGCTAGCACCACTACTGATACTACTACTACTAGCTGCTGCTTCTAACACCACTATACTACTACTAGCTGCTGCTAATGCTTCTACTGATACTACTACTATTAGCTGCTGTTAGCACCACTACTGATACTACTACTACTAGCTGCTGCTAGCACCACTACTATTACTACTACTACTAGCTGCTGCTAGCACACTATTATGCAGTTCTTCCAGGATTTTATCCACAGAAAAGCAATATATCCACAGAAAAAAGCAAAGTCATGGAATTTCTGCATTATCTGCAATTGTTTTTTATTATTATCAAAATAATAGCAATGTTTATTACAATTTTTGAGAATTCCTGCAGCAAATTCAGTCACTTTTGGTCGCAACGATCACATCAAACACTCTCAAGATCCTGCTGGGACTGATTATTATCATCAAACCTGCAGGCCTATCTGGCCTGTTCTTCAGTGACTGGCATTCTAATCCAGAAGTCACATGACCAAACTGACCCATCTACTGTCCCATTAGTCACTATTTATGGCTTCACAAAATGTCACCAGCAGCTGTAAATGCAGCAATGAGATTGGCAGGCTCTGCACTGGCCAATCAAGGTGCGCCAATACATCCAGCCATGTGATTTATTGTCAAATGTGCTTCCATGGTGACAGATCTTTACATCTGAAGCCTCATGTGAGTGGCTGTGTCTATGAGGTGGAGGCCTGTAGATGTAAAATAATTAAGCTAGCTAATTGGTCGCTCGGTTCCCCGTTGACACCTAAAAATTAAAATGCATCATTAACTACCATGAGTTTGAGAAAAGAATGAAAATGTAGTACACGCACACACATGAAAAGACACACACACACACACACACACAAGACAAATGCAATCTCATGCAGCATAGTAACAAATATACTGTTAATATCTCTGTCACTGAAGGCAGGTTGAGACGTTGCCCCGCTCTCTGCTCCTCGTCTGACTGTTGGCTTTATAATGCTGAGATGTTGGTTGGACGCACGTGTCTCCCGCTCCATTCGGCTTCATGACCCAGCCGTGTGTGTGTGTGTGTGTGTGTGTGTGTGTGTGTGTGTGTGTGTGTGTGTGGTGGAGGCCTCGCAGTAAAGGTTGTCCGTCGTAAACACCGTTCTGAGCCACCTGATTGGCTGGTGGCCACCTGAGCCAGTTGCCCTTAATAACGTTCCCATAAACCCTTGGTGACCCTGTCCCTCTGGATGCACCAAGATCCTGAAAAGCCTGTTAGACCAGAGTGTGCCTCTGTATGAGTGAGTGTGTGTGTGTGTGTGTGTGTGTGTTTGTGTGTGTTTATGTGAGTGTGTGTGTGTGTGTGTGTGTGTGTGTGTGTGTTTGTGTGTGTGTGTGTGTGTGTGTGTGTGTGAGTGAGTGAGTGAGTGAGTGAGTGTGTGTGTGAATTGTATAGTGTTTTAATTGTGGGTTAGGCCAAATCTTGTCATTTTTGTTAAGGAAATACTGCATATAAGAAAAAATAATTAAACCCTTCTGTCTATCATTAACAGTGAACAAAAACAGAAATGAAATGTACTGACTCAAAAAAACAGAGCATATTACTGTGAGATCACACAGAGATTATGAAGCAAAGAACAGCTAACCAATAGATCAACTGGGATTACACTGATCCACTGTAACTGTACAACACAAATTATGCTACCCTTAGTCAACAGAGCAAAAGAGAACATATCACGTCTTAAAGTAGCATAACGGAACAATTGCTAATCGCTAACGATATGCTAGCGGCTAAAACTAACAAAATCTCTTGAAATGTGCTGACTTTGACATTATGACAAACTAGTTAGTCAACAACTGTCCTAACACAGTCAAACATCAAGCAAGTGCAACACACAAGACAGAGCAAGACGACAAATAAGCTACTTACTAGTAGTTCGGCAGACAGTAGAAACCGGGCGGCTTAAGGCAAACCTACATTTAGCAGTAATATGCCTACGGACCCTGGTATGACAATGGCACGGAGGCGATTCTCCATATTAAAAGTCATTGTAGCGCCCCAATTTTTTTAAAGCTGTTATTTTAAGGTAAAAACTGCTTATCCTAACCCTAATCCTGATGTACAATTACTGCATAATGCCACTTTAACAGAGTATAGAACAACCCAGTGGTGGACTGAAACAATACTTCAGGCCGAGCATTTGACCCCATCCCAGGCCACCCTGTTCATGCAAATCACCAGATCGCTAATTTTGTAGGCTAACCCTATTTGTTGATGTAATGGATACCAGACTAGTTTGGCCGCTATGTTCACCTGGGAGGAAAGTTATCCAGATTACAAAATATATAAAATTTGGGACTGGCCAACGAGTATATCTTTATCTATCTGAATACTGAGTTTTCAAGGTTTGCTATGGCTGTGGGTGCACCCTCAAAAACTGATACAGCAATCATAGCACATACAAACGTACAAGGCTACACACACAAAACAATTAGCGTACATTTTTTAAAAAGAGAATGAGATACAGAGTTTGCTCAGATGGCTTCAAATGATTATCTTTATATTCAAGCATCTTCGTAACTTGTAATGTTATAGTGTACTTGCAGATGGCGCAAATTATATTTGTGATAAGAGTTTTGTTCATGGATGCATTGTGGTTACGCTACTGTAGCCTGTGTTGCTGTACAGTGTGTGCACGATCCCTAGCTTATGTGACATGACCGAAAGCAGGCAAGTCCATAGTCCAGGTTTACTTTTTTTTTACTAGTTGAAACATATTGCCTTGAATGTCATATGATATAATTCCTCCACAAAGACATACAAACTGTAGTTTATGGACTGTTGCGTCACACTGGTATTAGCTGCTTAGCTAGTCATGCTGGGTATGTCGGGTGTGTGTGTGTGTGTGTGTGTGTGTGTGTGTGTATGTGTGTTTGATCCGGTCCCTTACTGGTGTCGCTTATTTTGTAGCATTTAGCTGCCTCTCTGGCAAGAACTTTTCTCTTTTTTTTATTCCGTCCCTCTCAGCTTCACCTCTCCTTTTCTTCTGACTGTCCACATCCTGACAAAAGTTTCCTCCAGCTTGGTGGCTAACTCTGTTATGGCACAGTTCACAAACCAACATTGTGGTGCTTTACTGCCACATACTGGGTTGGACTATGCGTATTTGTATGTGTATGTGTGTCTGTACGGCAAGCCACTGGGGACATCGTGGAGTGTGGTGTAGATTCGTCTGGTCTGCAGTTCTCATCCCTTGACTTCTAGTAATTAAAAACATGCAGTGCTTTAACCACTGTTGTACTGAAATCTAGAGCATCCCGCTGGCTGGACATGGTCTGTTGCAAACCTCTCTGCCAGGACCAGCTCTGAGCACATCCATGAGCTGACCTCTCTGCCAGGACCAGCTCTGAGCACATCCATGAGCTGACCTCTCTGCCAGGACAAGCTCTGAGCACATCCATGAGCAGAGGAATATTCCAGCTGCTTGTGGAACTGGAGTTCAGGGAGCGAGTGCAGAACCACAATATCCCCCCTGGTGCTGGGAAGGGGCTTCACAATGGCAAAGCTGTAAATATAGACCCAGAGCTGCTGCGACGGCAGGAATACACAAACACACACGCACACACTGGACACACACACACATACACACACATACACACACACACACACAAACACACAAACACACACACACACACACACACACACACACACACACACACACTCATGCACAAACAAACACACTCACACACACACACTCATGCACACACAAACACACACACAGGCTAACTTCCAACACACTTCCAACACACACTCTGGTACACGCAACCATGAATACACAAACACACACACACAGGTTAACTATTCACTTCCAACACACACTCAGGCACACACAAACACACACACAGGCTAACTATAACTATTCACTTCCAACACACACTCAGGCACACGCAACCATGAATACCAACGTGCACAGCAGGTTTTGAATCTTGAGATCTCATGCAAAAAAACTTAGAAATGTAAAGAACTTAGAAATGTAGGGGCAGAAAATACAGACATTTACATAATGTGAGGAGAGCTTGTAGTTTTACTTTACTTTACAACTTACTTTTACAGTTTCAATGTAGTTTTCCAGAAGCTAGAGTTAGCAATTATTTGTGCATGAGTGTATGACTCCATTTATTTACTGTAAGATTAGAGAAAACTAAAAATCCCCAGCAAATCAAATACAGGCGGAAACAATTATCCCTTTATATAAAAGATCATTTCTGACCGCTACACAAACAAGTGCACACACATAAACACCCAACAAACACACACACACACACACACACACACACACACACACACACACACATGATTATTCATACATTCTCTCTGTCTCTCTGTCTCTCTCTTTCTCTCTCTCTCTCTCCCACACACACACACACACACTCACACACACACACACACACACACTCACACACACACACACACACACACTCACACACACACACACATACTCTAATGAATATGTGCATGTGATCCGTTGCATAAAGGATCAAACAGTAACAGGTCCTACTATAACATTATCTCTCAAACCGGAGGACAGAATGTTCTGGAAGCTTGTAAGAAGAGGAGAGGAGTCCAGAGACTGAGGGCCTCTGGACCACAACAATGACACCAGCTCTTTAGGGCACAATTTATAACAGCAAAGTGGTAAACACAGATACGCAGATTGTTGACATGACAACTGGGAACACAAACACACTTTCACATCATCACAGCAGGGAACACACCACACACAACTTTCACACACAGTCATTCACCTAAGCGTGTATATACAACACAGAGTCAACACTTACAGCTGGAGCACAAGATGAGCTGTTGAGACTTTTGTCCCAAGATAAGATCAATAAGCAGGCTTATTTTGTATCCTCCTTCTTAAGTATCTGTCGATTTGGTTTAGGCCCACACTACAGGTCATATTTAGTGCACACTCTTTGATACACATTCATTTGCACACAATAAAGCATTTATACCCACACTCAGATGCATACAATATCCCATACTCAGACACAGGTAGGGAGATGGGCTTCAGTGGAGAGATTAGGTTGCCTTTGAAACACAGTCATTAATATTCACTAATGGCCAGTTGAAAATGTCAGCATTACGTTCATTTTCCATTGACAAAGATACCAGATGAGGTTCAGACATTAGGCATTAACTGCAAACACATGTGCATGTGCATGGGCATGCTTGCCTTTGTGAGTCTCTGCATGCAGTGAGCGCATGCATATTCATGTATACAAATACAAACACACTCATTCACTCAAACGTGCCTACATATTCTCATATAGGTGTATGGGAGGACACATTTGTGAGCCTGAGTGTTCGTGCACTAGTGGTGTGTGTGTGTCTGTATGTCTGTATGTGTGTGTGTGTGTGTGTGTGTGTGTGTGTGTGTGTGTGTGCCTGTATGTGTCTGTGTGTCTGAGTGTGTGTGTGTGTATGTGTGTCTGTCTGTGTGTGTGTGTGTGTGTGTGTGTGTGTGTGTGTGTGTGTATGTGTGTACAGGTTATGTGTTTGTGTGCGCGTGATTGTTTTGATGGTCTACATTTTTACAACTGCCCTCATGACGTTTGCGTCACATATCATACTCACACACACACACACACACACACACACACACACACACACACACATCACACTCTACTGCTCCCAACATGATTATGGCCATCTTACATAAGGATTTTTGAAAAGCCAAATTAACATTCCAATCCAAACGTCAAATCAGTTTTCCATAGAGAGTTAAGTACACACACACGGAAACACACAAACACACACACACGCGCACACACACACACACACACACACACACACACACACACACACACACACACACACACACACACACTCCTGCTCTCGTATGCTGGATGTGGAAGGGGTCAGCAGGATTTCCCTCTTAGCCACTGTAATGGAAGGTCCCAACACAAAAACAAACATTTGTCCCTGTGTGTTTGAGAGTGTGTGTGTGTGTTTGAGAGTGTGCGTGTGTGTGTGTCCCTGTGTGTTTGGGAGGAAGCATATGATGGTCCCAGTGACGCAGGTGTGTGTCTTATGATGCAACAAGTGTGCGTCTGTGTGTGAGTGTGCGTGTGCGTGTGCATGGGTGTGTGGTGCTTGTACGGTGTGTGTGTGTGTGTGTGTGTGTGTTTTCATAGAAGTTTCAATGACGGATAACAATTTATACTTAAATACATTAATCTCTCTTTTTATCTCTCTTTCTCAAATATTTTGGTAAAAAAATAACTAACTAGTTACACAGGATGGAATATTAAAAAATATTTTAAAAAATTGTCAAATTATTCACAATTAACATAGTGGTCCAGTACACTACCTCTGTTAAGTCTTTGGGCCCCTAAAACACTTGCATTGGGCTAGTGCAATCTAATCTTAAAACAGAAAGAGTCACAGAAAAGCAAATTTAATTGTGTGAGATCTAATTAGTTTGGTCTACTCAACTAATATACAGTACAATTTCAGAATTCAGTAATAATTTCACAATTCTGCGTCTGAATAATCTTTATACCTATTTCGCAACCATACTGTTGTTTTCCATGTGACATTTCAGCTACACATAAAGGTAGTTGAAGTCCAATGACATGGGGCTGATCAATTATTTATATTTTCTTGTTGGTTTGATTGTAAAACTTCCTATCCAAAAAAGATTCTTAGATGGTGGTCCATGCTTTAATTTCCTCCAGGCTTCCAGCATCACTTCTTAAGTAACAAGTAGACCACAATGCGGTAGCTAGACTTTTAACTTAGACCATGACGTTTCACCACATTACGGTATACCAGTTTTGGCAGAACAACACTGGCTCCCAGATGTTGAGATTTTATTGTTGTTTTATACATTTTAGTCTCTTTAGTGTTTTTCATCTCTTACTCTATTGTTTTATTCTTGTTTAATTGCATCGTGACCTCAGCTGGAAAGTACTTTGATACACCTCCTGTTGTTTTTAAATGTGGTAGGCGTAGGCTATATAAATAAATGTGACTTGACTTGACTGTAGAATATTTCCTAGGGCTGTATAGGTGCTTGTAGGGTGTTTGTTTAAGAGCAGCCTTGGTGCTCCTCAAACTGTACCAAAGTATACCTGCAGGTACCCTATCCTCCTGTAGGTGTATGCAGGTACCCTATCCTCCTGTAGGTGTATGCAGGTACCCTATCCTCCTATAGATGTATGCAGGTACCCTATCCTCCTGGTGTATGCAGGTACCCTATCCTCCTATAGATGTATGTGTAACAGGTTAGAAAAGCAGGTTTAAATAATTGCACAAGATAATCTGTTACCTGTATTTCAGTTTCTTTTTAATCTTTTATTTTGATATCACAAGCACACTGGTATTGGGGGTCTCTGGTAGCCCCCCCTGTCTCCCCCTGTTTTGTTCCTCTCTCCCCCCTTCCTCTTTCCTGTTTGGTATATGCTTGGAATGAGGTAGGTGGTTGAGTTTTAGTGGGATAGATAATCTAATAAATATTGCCTTTAAAAATAGGCATCTGTTATTATATATCTTCTTATAACTTATTATTATTATATGTATTATATATCTGAATTATTTATATGATATATCCCTCTGACATATTGTTTATATGTTTTTCCTTTTGTCACACGTGGGGGCTAGCATTCATAGTGAAGCTAGCAAGCTGGAGATTTACCTAACTGTTTCTATTGGTGTGCTTAAACAGGTGTGATCAAGTTTTTACTTATTTTTCTTAATGTATATATTACATGTCTCTTCCTCTTGCCTGTTTGGTATATGCTTGGAATGAGCATTCATAGTGAAGCTAGCAAGCTGGAGATTTACCTAACTGTTTCTGTTGGTGTGCTTAAACAGAAATAAAGATACATCTCAGCAACTGTCCACGAGTCACAAATATTAAAAACACAACACAGAAGTTACACCGGTTACATATGCAGGTACCCTATCCTCCTATAGATGTATGCAGGTACCCTATCCTCCTGTAGGTGTATGCAGGTACCCATATTAAATTGATATTTATATTAATGAAAAAAAAAAAACGTTTATCAATACCCTCATTTCCCATGGGCTCTCTTTGTGTTTTTGTGGGTTATTCTGTGTTTTATGGTGCGACAGGGGCCATATGTTGTGTGTGTGTGTGTGTGTGGAGGGGGGGGGGTGTTTGTGAGTGTAATATTGGTTTACAGGACCTTGCTCTTACACAAAGAACTATTATATCACACAAACCTCTCCCTGTGCACCTTCACCTTTCACCTTTCACCTTTCAGTACTGCACTCCTCCCCTTAAACTCCACTAGACCCTTTACCCCCGTCACCGTTTCGTTCAGGACTCTCCTGGGTGAAAGGTGAACTTGGCAACAGTCGCCACCGGTGATGGGGGGGCTGATATATTGAGCGCACCAAGTGCTTCCTTTTTCCTGTTTGGTGGCGGTTTCCCTGGCACTGCCGGTAAGAGGAAGAGGAGGATTGTGGGAATGGAGTGCTGCACTTCCTGCTTTTGTTCTCTGCAGGAATGACGAATGGAGGAGAGGATGAGGCATCTTCTGAGAAAATATACAGACACACACCACACATAGACCTACACACACACACACAAACATGCACACACACACACACACACACACACACACATCACACATAGACCTACACACACACACACACCACACATAGACCTCCACACACACACACACACACACACACAGAGATACAAACATGGACTCTCTGTCTTTCCCTCTCTGACACACACACACACACACACGCATACACACACAGATAAAACATAGACTCTCCCTCTTTCCCTCTCTAACACACCACACACACCACCACATAGACTGTTCTCCTTTCCCTCACACCACAACCACCAAAGAAACACACACACACACAGGAAAAACATGGAATCTCTTTCTCTTACCTCTTTAGTCTCAACATACAATACACACATATAGTATGAACCAACCACTAATGGTGTGATGACACTGAATAAAAATAGGACACAATCTTTTGTCAACATGTAAATCTGCTTACACACAAACACGTATACACACACACACACACACACACACACACACACATACAAAGACACAGGCAAAGATACGAGTATATAAATACATTTAGTTTAGTAGACTTTTATGTGTGTGTAAAACATCCTTACCTCCCAACTGCCTGGGCAGTTAATCCTTAAAGTTGCATCATTTAGACACTTTGAAATACTCTGATTTAACAGAATGTGTTGATCTAACGTGGTGACCGTGGTGGTGACCCTGGTGGTGACCGTGCCAACTAGGCAACCTTTTTTTTTATTTTAAAAAGATGACGTTAAACATGACCGAAGGTGAAGATGATAACTGGTAAACTTCAGTCACCTGCTGTAAACATGAAGAAGAAACTGAGCAATGCTGCCATCATGTGGTCAATATCTAGTAATGCTGGTTGAATGTCTTCTGTGGTATGTGGAATAATGCAGGAATTTGAACACTGGTTGTTTCTTTAGAAATTCATATTTGATTAGGCATCCAGTAAATATTTTTTTTTGCACGGTGAAGTCCTTTTAGTTAAGCCCAAATATATTAGAGTTCAAAAAGAGATATTAGAGAATGTTGAAACGTACACGCACCTTCAGATCTGATGTCAGAAAGGATCACAGTCAAATGCTACCAATTAAAATAAGTGTGCTGCCATTTTGCGTGTTGTCTAATTTCATACTGCATGAGCCCAAAGAGGCGTCCTTCTGATGACCTAAGGCAGGTAGGGGTAGCCATGTGCCCTAAGAGGTGTCCTTCTGATGACCTAAGGCAGGTAGGGGTAGCCATGACAACCACACTGGGAATTAGGGTTGGAAAAGTGCTCTTGAAAAGTGTTCTTGATATAAGTCTTAGTAAAAAAAATAGGAAGTTGGAATTTGGGGGGGAAATACAATTTATAAATATAAATAATAATATAAATATATGTTCTTCATATAAGTGTAAATACTTGCAGAAAGAAAAAAAAATGGAAAAAGTTGGTATGTGCCTCTAGCCTGGATGCCAGACGAACTTAGCCACGCCCACAAATTATTTGGTCGGGAAGTTCGGTCTGGTGTCGCTCCGTTGGGGAGAAATTATCTCCTCACAAAAATCTGTGAGGAGATATAGACCAATCAAATTGTCAGGGCGGGCTTTATACGATGATGGACAGATGATCAACCCTAACGTAATCAACCACGTCACCAAAGAGCTTTTGGGGTGAATTCGTTTTCAACAAACATGGCTGCCGTTGGAGAGCTGAAATGTGGAAATTCGAGTCTGTTTTAGAAGACATTGACAGCACATTCATTTTGAAAGAGGAACAGAGAAACGCGATCAAGGCATTTGTCGATCGAAAAGATGTTTTTGCCGTCCTTCCTACGGGATCCGGTAAAAGTTTAATGTATCAGCTGGCCCTATGGTCTACGTTATGGTCATACTACGTTGCTCTGATTGGTTCTAGATATATCCAATTGAGCGAAGAGGCATTTTTTTTCCTGGTTCGGTTGAAACACGCCCCATAATCACAGTCCAACGGAGCGGTATCAGACTCATATTCTGACTAGAATTATGAGTATGACATCGTCAGGCTAATGTGCCTCTGCAGGCCGCCAGGAACTCCTTTAGCTCTCTGTACCATGTGCTCTCTCTACCATGGGCAGAAAGGGTACTAGTCTTAGACCACATTTACACATAGCCGGGTATTTACAGAAACGAATATTTCTGCCTCTCTGTTTTCAAAAATAACGTCGTACACACAAGATCGTTTTCAAAAAAGTTTCTGTTTACATAAATACGCCCCGAGCTGATTATTATTAGAACGGCCGATCTAGACAGACCGAATGCGTTTGCCGTTTTACGTAGTCTACCCTCATCAGATAAATAGTATAGGGTGAGGGCAACTTTTTTAACTACACTGACCCGCGACCGCATGACAGTAGTCTGACCTTCTATGGAGGGATGCAGTAACTCCGAAAGAGACAGTAGTGATGAGCGTGACATTCGGAAGTTCTCATGCCATTCCTCCTGGAGGACGACTTCTTTCTCAAAGTTTTACCACCAATACAAACAGGCCAAACAGGCGTTTGCATTAACGTATAAATGAGCACTACCTTAATAGCATCCATGATCAGTAAGCAAACTAACTGTACACATAGGACGCTCACATGACGTGATGCATTTTTAGTCGCTTACTGTGACGTTTGAGAACCTAAAACTCCATTTGACCTAGTGCACACGCAAACACAAAAACTGAGTTTTCAGAAATCTCCACTTTGGACGGAGTTTTTAGAAATGATCGTTTTCCATGATAAAACCTCCGTTTTTGTGTAAATGAAAGGCCAAACCGCATGAAAATATATGCGTTTTCCCACCGTGCAAACGGGGTCTAAATCCGAAGCACTGAGGAACTAGTTTTACTCACCAACGAAACACAGAACCACAGTAAAGATATCCACAAAAGGCCGGGGCTCTATTCGTCGTAAGGGCTGAAGCTAAGTTAATCAATTGTCCTATTAGCCCGTTAACATTAGCGAGCTGATTGAGAACAGGATATATCGGCTCGTCAAAGGCTGGTCCGCCTCCAAATCATGTGGTTAATTTCAACCAGGCTAAACTTATCAGGGCAATTGCGCGTCCTACTTCAAAAGGCAGGAAAGGTCGATCACCAAAACAATGATTTTCTAACGGTATAATGGTTCTAAACTCAAAGAAAAAGGCTCTTTTTTCTCCGCTGGCGAGCAGGAAAGGAACATGAACGCTTATGAAAAATACAAGACCATAATCATGGCAAAATCCAACACCGCCACCGCTGTGAGAGCAAGACAAGAAGAGGTGTGTGAGGATGTCTATGGGGTGATATCTATGTATGAATACATGATGGCAAGTGTGATCTGGTACAGAGGATAGCGCTGCCGGTTGGAAACTGCAAGGTTGCTAGTTTGATTCCCCTCACCTCCTACCCCGGTGTAGTTTTACATTTCCTTGTAAGTCGCTTTGAATAAAAGCGTTTGTTAAAGCAGCACTAAGGAGTTTTTGGCTTGGAGCTCCCCCTAGCGGCAAAACCTGTTGAAATGTGCTTTCCTCGTTTCTGACAAACTAGCGAGTCAACAACTTTGCTAACACAGTTAAGAAAAGATGGCTAGCTCTGAATCGAACTTGTATCCAAATGTGTCTTTCAGCTCTCGCCAACGAGTAAAAGCGTTCCGATAGTGACTGTCACTACCCGATCCTAGTTCGCGCATGCTCAGACACAAAAGGACCGGGCGGCTCCAGAAATCTTACATTACCGCAGTATTTTCCCTACAGGACCCCCGATGGCAATGGCGGAGAGGCCATTCTCCATATTAAAAGTAAATGTAGCGGTTACAATTTTTTTCAAGCTATTTTAAGGTAAAATTGTTACATATTGTTACTTTAAATGACTAAATTAAATGTATAATAACAAATGCAATAAATTGAAGCAGTGAAAATAAATTGTGTGTATTTCTCTCTATTCTTATCATGAGTCCACCTTAATCATTTTCTACAATAATGATATGCTATGGTGTACTAATAACACTGTCATATAATTGTACCACTCGCAAAAAAGCGCAAGACAGTCAATGTTCGACTGTTGGTGTTTGCAATAAATGACTCGAGAAGGTCTTGTAAATTAATTATCCTTGTCGGCTGAATCGGTAACGCTCATACAAGAACTCATCATGATGGAATAATGGATCTTGGCGATCGCAAAGGAACTCTCTCCCTACGCTAATCTAAACTATCTAATATCGGTCCTCTGTCAATGGGGTCCCTCTTTTTCCGGGGGTGTGGCAAGCTTATCCAGCTACACTTAAGTTTAGCCTGCGCTGGAGCAGGTTAGTGCTAATTGGTATGTTACTCTGGTGATTTATCGAAAGTTGCTTCCACGAACCAAAAAGAGGGGCGTTTTTTTTTTTAATCTTAAGCCTGAAAATTAGCTCGCTAAACCGCTTAGCGAGCTACAACGAATACCCCCCAGGTATAAATAGTCAGCACATATAATAATAATAATAATAATAATAATAATAATAAAACTTTATTGTTATAGCATCTTTCATACAAAACAATGTAGCTCAAATTGCTTAACAATAAAGAAATGATGTGCACAAAGAAATTACATGCACATTCAAATAAAATAGACATAAAATAAACATAAAAACATAAAACATAAACTTAAAAACTAGAGTGCATCAAGGATAAAATGAAATGAACATAAAAACAGGGATAGAGTGCAAAAAGATTTAAGATAAAAAACAGAATACATAAAATGCATAACATAGGATAAAAAATAAAGGATAGAATAAAGGATAGATAGATAAAACTATATGCAGCAGATATTGTTTATCTATCCCCTTAATAACACGTTATATCACATATACAGCTGGGTATTGTCTTCATCAGTACATATAACGCTTGGCAATGCTAACAGAAATAGCTCATTTATAAATCGTTAGTATTTTGGACTACTAATACGTTGTTATTAAAAGCATAACTGTAGGGTACATATTTTCAACGTAACCCAATACCAACAACCAACTTCATCTCTGGTCAGTTAGCCATCTCCACATCTCCATACTTGCTGGTGAGTTTATTTTTTTAATCAAATGCGCCAAAGTTCATGCATTTTGTAACAACTTTTAATGTAACATAGAGTAGATGGCTTAGCATAAAGTCACTTCTTAGTATATGATTTGCTAATAATTACAGTCAGGACAAACAGAACCCACTGTTATGGTTTATGTCAGACAGGATGTGATTCTCAAGACCAGTCTTTATCTCAAGACAAGTCTTCATATCAAAGTCAAAAGGCCTTGGTCTCATCTTGGTCTTGGTGAAATATTGTCTTATTTGTCTACTTCACATACTATGTGATGTTTTCCATCACAGGAAACGTCATCCACGAGACTCTGTCTTTATTGATTATAGCACAGATTATAGCACAAGAATTATTGGGCTCTCCCGGGTGCCATTTTGTGAAACTCCAGTGTGCTCTCATCCTCGTCCAAAAAAGGTCCCTTCAGTCTTCCTGTCTGTTGCCCTAATCCATCCAGCAAGTGCCTTTAACTCTGATAACACCTTCACAAGACCTTGGTTCTCCTCTTCACTTTTTGGCAAAGCAAGATCACCTCCAGCATCTCTACAGAGCTTCAGACCAGCATCAAATGTGTCTTCCCACCCCTCAGTCACATAGTACTTAATTCCTACCTTCCTGAAGATGCGGAAACTTGTAGCTGTGAATAAGAAAGCATACTTGGCATCCCAGTAAAGACCGAGGAAAACAAGAACTAGCGTAACTTTAAAAAGTATGATTTCTTCTTACCTTTCTCTATAAGAGACAACCTGGATCTCAAAGTCTGGACATCTGCTTGCAAGGACTTGGTCAAAGGATCAGTTTTTTACAGACCCTACTGGAAAAACACAGAAAGTTCATGTAAAGCCTCCAGTGCCACAATTCACACAGATAACTGCAAACTGCTTGTAAAAGTAGACTGATACACACATGTAGAAACAAACTTCATCATAACACTCCTTACATGGCATCCCCATTCCCCCCATCTCTCCTTTCAGACCAGGTGGCCCCAGCAGGACCCATCTTGCCTGGAGGCCCTGGGACTGGCACCCCTGCAGATAATTCAATTCAATTCAGTTCAGTTCAGTTCAGTTCAGTTCAGTTCAATTCAATTCAATTCAATTCAATTCAATTCAATTCAATTCAATTCAATTCAATTCAATTCAATTCAATTCAATTAAGGTAAGGTAAACAACAAGTGTTGTACACAGCATGCAGATAAGAACACATGAAGCACGTTACACTCAAGCGGCTCACCTGTGTTTTATATCAGAAAGCTGGTTAGTCTTTACATTTAGTCATTTAGCAGACGCTTTTATCCAGAGCGACATACAAAGGAGAGAACAATCAAGCTACAGGCAATAGAGACTTAGTAACAATAGATACTATTTTACATAAGAAATAAAAAAAGTGCAGGAATGTAACTACTGTAAGTGCGAGTTAAGTACTATTTAATGTACTATTAGGTACTCTCTAATGTAGTAAAAACCGTCTCAGACTGTTTCCAGGTTGAGCAGACAAATTCACACACAAACCTGGTTCTCCTCTGTCCCCCTTGAGTCCTGGGACTCCCTCACTCCCATCTTTCCCATCCCTGCCATTGTGCCCATTGTGTCCGGGGTTACCAGGGACACCAGCCAAGCAGTTGGGCGGGGCCTCTGTGTGTGCTCCACCAATCAGAAACAGCAGAAGGACAGCGAGATACAGAGCCATGGCTGTGTTCTCCTTGGACAAGACAGAGTGACACTGGGCAACATCTGAATTGATCAGTATTTATACAGATCCTCAGTACTGAGATAATGACCTGACTGAGACACAGTCAAGATTATTTCACAAACAGGAAGGACACATAGTACTTTGTCATCATTTGCGTAAGGAAGTGGGAAAGTTTTTCAGTAAATATGAGAAGATCTGGCATCCCAAACATCATCCAAAGAAACTCATGTTTTCCTGTTTGTTAAGAGTTTCTTTCAATGGGCGAACCTGATCCACCTTTTGTCTAACCCAGGATATAGAAATGCAAGAACAGCAATAGCGATGTATTTTTGACAGTGTATTATTTATGACTCTATTTTGGTACTGTACCAATGTGGAACACTATCTCTATTTCCTTCAATTGTTCTCTGATGCTTCCCTCTTTGCTCCTCTTTGTTCTCTTCTCCAGGAACACAAAGGTGAAAGGTGAAAGATGAAAGGTGAAAGGTGCACACACAGGCACTTCTGAACATATGTGGATCCATTAGTTTCATTATTCTATTTTTCAAAGTCTATGAGTCAAAGTCAACCTTAAGCCTTCAGGAAGGAATGGAAATACTGACGCAGACGTAGGAATCAACAACTACCATTTCAGATGAGCTCGTATAATTAAGTGCTGAAGTTATTGCCTGGCCCCACCACACCATTGCACCTACACATAGACTTACTTTATATAGCCATGAGAGTAACATTTTCATGTTAAAAAAGATGACAAGTTAAACATGACTGAAGGTGAAGGTGATGACTGGTAAACTTCAGTCACCTGCTGTAAACATGAAGAAGAAACCGTTTGAGCAATGCTTCCATCATGTGGTCAATATCTAGTAATACTGGTTGAATGTCTTCTGTGGTATGTAGAATAATGCAGGAATTCATAGAAACTCATATTTTATTTGGCCTTCAGTAAAACTGATCATTTTTTTGCACTGTGAAGTTCTTTGTGTTGAGCCCAAAGATATTAGAGTTCAAAAAGAGATATTAGAGAACATTGAAACGTACACGCACCTTCAGATCTGATGTCACAGTCAAATGCTACCAATTAAAATAATTGTGCTGCCATTTTGCTCGCTGTCTAATTTCATACTGCATGAACCCTAAGAGGCATCCTTCTGATGACCTAAGTCAGGTAGGGGTAGCGTCCTTCT
>NW_024880631.1:0-17101 GCF_900700415.2 Clupea harengus
GTACACCGAGGGAGCTGGGGACGTCATGTTGACCATCTTGAAGAAGATGAACTGCAACCGGTTGGCCATGGACTTGGAGAGAGGTCTGAAAAAATGCAAGTGTGCAAAAGGCAATTGTTTGCGTATGTGGGAAGAATTGTATACATTCGTCATTTATGTTTCTCCTAACACTATCCTATCCCCTCTCTTACACTCAAAATCATTCCTTCTTTTTTTCTCTTCCCTCTGTGACCTTTTTTTTCAATTTATCACTCTGCCACTTCCCTCTCTCTTTCTTTCATCTCTCTTCCTCTCTCTCTCTGACCCCCCTCTCTCTATATCTCTCACTCTCACTTTTCATCTCTTTTTTTTTGCTCTTTCTCTCTCCATTTCTGTCTTTGTTCTCAGTTGACATCACTGCTAACTCTGGAGGGAAGGCGGACGCCCCTACTTTGAGTGAAGGAATGCCACAGCAAGGAGGGGGTAATGACCTACTGTCAGGCATTTCATATTTGGATCCAATGGCATATTAACTGCGATACACACATGGCTATTGAATAAACCTTGGTGAATTTATGGTATTGAGTATTTCACCGTAATTTCCTGACTGTTAACCGCGGTTTATACATTGATTTTGTTAATTGCTGCTGCCCTGCAGGCTATATCCGGGTGTGGCCTATACATGGACGTTTTTTTTCCCCACATGGTAGTTAGTAATGTGCACACGGTAACTCTTCCAGGTAAAGGGTGAATAGGTCTCTCTCTCTCCCTCCCTCTTTCACATACAAATCCCATGAATGTATCAGATAAAAAGAACATGGGATAGATAACACATTTTCATTCACACTCAGTAAAGTTCGGAGTTCAAAGTACTTTATTGTCATTGTCACAAAAACAACGAGACAGACGAGGCAGCATCAGACAGCTAAAAAACTTAAGTTGCTGTTCACATTAACTGCCACAGCTAAATAATAATAAATAACTTAAATAAATATTTATAACACAGCTAAATAATGAAAGTAAAAAAGTAGGAGGGGGGGTATTGGGTGAGCTGTTGAGAAGCCTGTTGAGTCTCGCTCAACCTCTTCACCGTTGATGTGGATGGAAGATGGTGATTGTGCTGGGCAGACTTCCGGAAGTCAATGATCATTTCTTTCATTTTCTTTATGTTCAGACTGAGGTTGTGCTCAGAACACCAGACTGTTTCCCACTTCTTGCCTGTAGGCAGCCTCATCGTTGTTGGAGATGAGGCCGAGCACTGTGGTGTCGTCTGCAAATTTGAAGATGTAGTTTGATGGGCAGGAAGGAGTACAGTCATGGGTGTAGAGTGTATAATAGTGGGCTGAGCACGCAACCTTGTGGGGTGCCAGTGCTGATGGTCAGATTTGAAGAGTGGTGCTTCCCCAGTTGTACTGTCTGTGCGATTGGTCAGGAAGTCTAATACCCAGTTACACAGTTCAGGTTTAAGTCCTGAAGTTTGGAGATGAGTTTGCCTGGAAGGATTGTGTTGAAAGCGGAACTATATGAAGAGAATGCGGATGTATATGTTCTTTAGCTCTAGGTGCTCCAGTGCAGTGTGAAGCAGCAGGGCTACCGCATCCTCTGTATATCTGTTGCTTTGTAGGCAGACTGATGTTGGTCAAAAGAAGCTGGTGTGATGCCTCTTATGTATTTCATGACCAGCCCTTCCAAATAAAGTACTCTGAGATTCAACTGAATGAAGAGTGCGCTAAAAATTAAATGCATTATTATTATTATTATTATTAGGGATGCACCGATACCACTTTTTTACAAACCGATACGAGTACGAGTATTTTTATTTGTGTACTTGCCGATACCGAGTACCGATACCGATACTTCTTAGATGTGGTCTCCATGAAAGTGCAATTAATTTGGAGGCAGATTTTATTTTATCCTCTACAGATTACGTCAAGCCTATAGTACAAAATTAGCAGAAGGCTATCCCAAGCCAAAAATAAACGGAGCTTTCTGGTTTTAACACACAAAAAAAGCCTTCAAACAGACAATATCATCACATTAGACAAAATGCAAATATAACCAGATAAAGGCAATTCAATTTGCTGCATAGTCAACAACACAGTCTGCTTAACAAAAAGTGAACAGAACTAATACTGGATTAGCACAAGAGCACATTTCAGTTAAAAAAGGATCAGAAAAATCTCCTGCTCAAGTACACAAACAATCACTTAACCTATGTGGCACAGTCTTTCTCTCTACCTCTCTCTCTCTACCTCTCTCTCTCTGTGTGTGCGTGCGTGTTTTTTTCTTTTGCAAGACGTCAGTTAAGATTGGTTGCTTCGGTCTTGCGCCACTAGCATCAGTGAACTCTGTGTACTTAGCACTATGGTGTGTCTTCAGATGTTTAATCAAATTGCTTGTGTTAAACAAAGTACTTTCCTTTCCGCCCCTCGACACCGTAGCAGTGCAGATCTTACACTGTGCCAGTGTTGTGCACGTTCACACCTCTCATGAACCAGTTCAAAGTTCAGTTCATACAAGTAAACATGAATCGTTCACGTTCATAGTTCACCATTTAAATTCTGAACTAGTTCATAGTTCAGTTTATTTAAATTTTTTTTTTTTATTATTGCAAATATTTCTGGAGGACATAATTTGCACAGAAAGGTGAGATTTTTACTGTCGGAAACTTTATCAGACAGTGTGTAAAAATCCCGCACATAATAATAAGGTGGATCGGATGTACTCGCTGAGACTGCGTCTCTGTTTTCGCTTTCACTTGCCATTTTTATATTGAGACCGAGAGCTGTTGCCTTGGAATACGTTGCTTGTTTGGTATACATATGTGCGATGATTCATGGGTAATGTAGGGCGAAGTCGAGTTAGTTGGTTTAGGTATCGCAGACATACATTAATACACAGCCCTGTAGTACCATTTAAATAATGAATTATACAGGGAACTAAAGGTAATAATTTAACCTCTTCAGCAATGACATGCTACTGGCTTAATCTCAGATCAACAAGGGCATGTACACTAAATGAAAGACCGCTCAAAAGTTAGCATAGGTAAACCCTGTAACACTCGTATTTGTACATTAGCAGCTTATGCTAAGCGAGTTCACGAACAGTGCATAATGCTAGATCAATTAAATGACTGCTCGTAACAACTATGAGAAAGCTAAACTATAACTAACACATAATGACAAGGTAGGCTACAAAGTCAAACTCACTTATACATGGACGCACACAACTTCAACAAAGTGCAACGTTCAATTATGTGAAAATATGCCCGAAGTTAACTGCTACTCCATCTAAATATGTCGTGAAGCAATATCAAAACATTGCACCGTGAGAAGTGGAGTCACATGACCAACGCAATTACCAAATATGGTCATTTACCGAAACATGGTCTGTCTGGGCAATTTAACAAATAATTACTATGGTAATACTGTGGCAAATATACATGTATGCTAGCATTACACAGTGTGCAGCCCAATGTTATATATGTAGGGAGTTTTCATCTCTCCAAACGTTTTACTTCCATAGAAAACAGGGATGACCTCTCCTGCTCCCACCACTCGCACCGCAGCAAGTTTAGGCAAAGATATGAGCTCCGTATGTAGCTTCCCAGTTGCGTTCTATTAGACTACAATTTAGATAATTAAATTGAATGTGTGTCACATGTCACACAAGATAAATTATCCAAAATGGACGTGTTTAGGAGCTTTATGGCCTATATCAGTCTTGACAAAAAGAGCTTGTCATGGAACTTTCTTTTTTTACAGGCTCAGAATCACATACAATGTATGAACATTCAGTTAGATGGGATGGGGCTCAGACATTTGAAAACACATCTGACAAGCTGCGATTATGTGTCTACAAATTTCAATATTTTGAACAACAGAAGTAGCAGAACGTTTTATTCTTTGAAAAGCACTCTTGACAAGAACTGCACAGCAATATTGCCATCTGTCCAGAGCCTGCAGCAATATTGCCATCTTAAATAGTCTAATCTGACACATTTGAAAGGGATTGCTCGGCAATGCTATTGGTCGGCCAAATCTTCATTTAATTAACTTCGGCCCAGCTCTGCCCAGTTAGTGCATTTCACCACACCTTTCTGGAGCGTTTCTTTATATGCAACAGTGCGTCTCTAGTTTCTGCCTGCCATTTTCACTCTCAAGCCAGGGTGCCTACAAGTCTTTTTTTTTCTTTATCTGAATTAAGACTTTGCTAGAACAGTTAAAGAAGCTATATGTAAGTCTGGCTAGTTGTTGGCTAGTGAGCCAAATTATGTCCTGCTCACCACCCCAATCAGATTGGAGGCAGGGGATCACTATGTGTGTCCACACCTACCCACGCTCCCTTTGCAGAAATTAACTTAATGTTTGGCCAACATTGTAGAGGCTTGTAAAAATGAAAACATGTGTATGGTTGAAAGATATCTAGGCTACCGTTAGATACATTAAATGAGTTGAGATAAATAGACCCTCGTAGGTTGCTGAGTCCTTGCGATCTCTCTCGTTTCCTCGAGCATTCATATATTCATGGCTTTATAAACAGTGAGTTTCCGGGGCAATTCTGGCATTCATGAAAGTTTTTTCATTTAGGATTCGTTCTTAACTTGGACCAGAATTTACGCACGCTGAATAGCAGTGGTAAATCGCCCAGATTGTTCTTAAGGGCTGAATTTGTGAGAAATCATTGATGATTGCGTTCACATCAAATCATGGAACACTGCAAATGTAAGTGAATAAATAAATAAGAACTATTTGCGTTGATATAGCCATAGTGGAATAGAATGGACACATCTACATTCTGCAACAGCACTGCCACCTCTGCACCAGTGAAGTTAGGTCTGCGTTTACTCGACCGGTAGTAGTAAAAAAAAGATGGCGGACCAAACTCTGTAGATGGTCGTATTTGTACATAAAAGTTGAAATAGACACTGTGCAATGTAAAACCCCCGTTATTGTAACTTAAAAATACGTCTGAGGGGATTTGCGAGGTGTCTGAGCCAGCTATCTAATGTTAGCATGCTACTACCCACAAGGTAGACAGCAATGGCTTAGACCAATCACAGCCCTGCGGATTCCTGATGAAAAAACACTGTTCAGTTGAGACCTTCTTCTGTTACAATAACAAGTTATGTTGATATACAGTTAGGTAACAGGCTAGTTATGCTGCTGACCACCAATCAAACACTAACCAGAAACGTTTAGGACTCGTCCAGTTTAATCCACACATGAATACAGGTGATCCAGTTTAAATGTCATGCCATATAGCCCAGGCTATTTCACTGTGTTCTATTTGGCACATTACCTCCTCTTAATGCTGCTTCCAACGGTTAATCCACAAATTAAAACTGGCGTTGCAGATAACGGTCACGTACATTCCACTGTGCTATATTTATATATTTAAACTAGTTCCTTTAAATAATACCTTTTAATGACAGTCATTGTCATGCAGTTACATTGTGAACTTCTTCATATCTACCCCTGGCTGGTCACTGATACGTATCTGGTGCTACCACCTACTGGCATACCTAATGAACTAGTTATCATTAGATGTAGTCCTCCGTGTTATTTCCTCCCCTTTAGGTAGGCCTGCCTAACCCCTAAACCTTGTCTGACACTATAAAAAAAACAACAATTTGTGTGTGGTGTTAACTTTGTAGGTTGTCCTGCCATCTTACAACCAACGATGTCTAGAGGTCCACCCCACATGTCAGCGCCTGTGTGCTTGATTGAGAATGCAGAGGGGGGACTGCGGACAGTGGAATCAGCCCTGGACATCCTCAGGGGGATCCAGCAGCCTGTGGTGGTGGTGACTGTGGTGGGGTTGTACCGCACTGGCAAGTCTTACCTCATGAATCGGCTAGCAGGGCAACAGTCAGGTAAACCACACACATGCAAGCAGACACACACACACACACACACATGCAAGCAGACACACACACGCACACACACACTCACACACAGACACACACACACACACACTCACACACACACTCACACACAGACACACACACACAGACCCACAGACCCACACACACACTAAAACTATTACGCACTCAAATATGCTACAAGGAATATAGGCATTGGCACATATGCTACAAGCTTACACACAGTCACACAAAATTACACACACACATCAACACATGCCGAATACTCATATGCGATAGCCTCAGTATGCTTGACCCAGCATGTTGTTGTAATGCCACTATTGCCCTGTAACAGACTGATATTGAGTCATCACTGTGTAATGAGCTACAGGAATATTTCAGATTCCAAGCACAGACGGAAATCAGTTGTTTTGGGATAAAGCAGCAGTAGAGGGTTTGGTGCTGGGAAAAATACCTGGAATAATCCAAACAGGTGACAGGAAGGAACAGGCATTTTAATTAAGCATCTTTACAGATAAAGAACTGTTTGATGTTAGAGGTGTCATGGCTGCCATATGTAAAAGTTAGAAAACTGATGGGGCTTAAATTCGGTGCAAGTACAGCTTCAGATTAGCATTACTCCATAATTGTATTGCACACACACACACACACACACACACACACACACACACACACACACACACACACACACACACAAGAAACAAGGTTAATTGCAAATGTGTCTTTTTGCAAACGTGTCTTCTGCTTCAGCACAGTACTCCCAACTGTACTCATTGCTGTGCAGCCTCTGAACTGAAACACATCTTGTTTGGTCTGATCTGTACATACTCCCATGGACCACAGAACCGGTAGCACCAGTAGGGTCTACTTTTGAACATCGGACTTAAAATCCATCGGTATCCACAGTTTGAGGGCCCAATGATCCATAAATAAAATAAACACACCATCACAGTGGGTTGTAGAGCCTTTGTTGCCATGACAACATTGATAATGGTTTCAAATATAAGTTGTTTATTTCAGGCTTTGCTCTGGGCAGCACCATTGAGTCTAAGACCAAAGGCATCTGGATGTGGTGTGTGCCTCACCCCTCTAAGTCAGGTGAGCAAATCTATTCATTAAGTAATTCATTTGTTTGTTTGTATGTTGTTCATTGGTAATTTATTTTTCTTTTTTCACACTTTATCAATAATAACAATGAGAAAAAAGATCCTTGTGTACCCAACCATAGTACCAATGTTGGTTATGGTGTTATTTGTCAGCGTGACATTACGTTGGTTCTCCATGGAAACTCTCTGACTGTTCTTGTGTGTCTTGAGGACATGGGTGATAAAGCGCTCTAGAATTTAGTTACTATTGTTACTGTTGTTACTATGGTTACCATGTGTAACACAGGAAGTAGAAGTCTGTGTCAGTGACAATTGGATGATGTCTGTTTCAGGACATACGCTGTTGCTGCTAGACACTGAAGGACTGGGTGATGTCGACAAGGTGAGGGCACCAACGTTGCACTATTTACATACATGTTATACTCATACGCTGTTTACTGCAGTGGTAGGAAGAAGTTCAACTGAAGCCTGACTGGTTTCAAATGCAATTCTGACCCCAGAGAATGTTTGGTTGATAATCCAGTACAATATTTTGTAATATTTCAATCATATATATTTTGTCAAACAAAGAAAGCCATATGACTCATTGTCATGTATGGAAGCAGAGAGAAAGACATGTCAGAATGCCGTCCTCAGCAACATTATTCAAGCGTATTATGGGCAAACACTGGAAAGAGCAGAGAACAATGCCTTGATCCTCTGCCTGTATAAATGAATGAATGTACAACCAGCTGAATGCCCCTCATTAAAATTACATGAAATCTCATCGTAGGGTGACTCAAAGAATGATACCTGGATCTTCTGTCTGGGCTTGCTGCTCAGCAGCACCCTGGTGTACAACAGCAGAGGCACCATCGATAACCGGGCTGTAGAGGAACTCCAGTATCCTGTCTGTCTCTCTCTCTCTCTCTCTCTCACACACACACACGTTCAGTTGACAGACATAAACACAGATATGCACACAGACTGACATCCACACACACTTTCCCTCGTAGCACCTAAACAGTGATGACTACTAGAGCCCGACTAATGAATCGGTGTTCCGATGTCATCAGCTGACAGAAGCTAATTGCTTAACTATTGATATCGACATTTTTAACCTCCAGTAAAAAAAAAACTAAGCGCCTCATTTACTAACAGGATTGCACCTGTTTCAGGCGTAAAATAGCGGGTAAAAACCTAAAACCGTATTTATCAAAGGTGGTGCACTTTAGATTACCGCTGCTGGGAGTGTATAAGGGAAAGTGGGTATTCGCCGCAAAGAGATGGGAGGATATGCGTAAAGTGCGCCTAATTATGTACTCTATTAGTAACGAAACAAGAGGTGTTTCAGCGTGACATATCAGCTGCTAAATGAAAACTATGTGCCTGCAAGAAATTTGAAAAATACGAACATCAGAAATGTTATTTTTTTTAAATGTTTATATTTGATATATCATTTAATATAGGCATATACAAAAGTGTCCCACCAGCTAGCTGTTCGGCCACGCTTTACCCAGAATTGCTGGTTATTGTATGGTTTACTTTAAACTGTATTTTCACCCATAGTTCAAGCAAACCGAATGTCTGAAAAATTCAGTTGTCCCTGCCCTGTCCACGCTACAACTCCAGTTTTCAAATGTATCTGCCTAGGGCAGCATTTTTGAAAAGCCTGGTTTTCAGTGTTGGAATGCGCCGTTTAAAAGTAAGGGGTGTCGTGTATTCCTACCAGACTATTTAACGGGATGCTATGGAGCAGTTAACCTGGCTATTAATTATCCTAGCTATCTCTAGCTTAGGGAACCATATTAACAGTTTGCAGTTGCCTGTGTGTGATTAACGTCTTGGTTACGTACGTAACCTTGGTTCCTTGAGCAGGAACCAGACATAACAGTATGGTACATGACGTCAGTCATGGGTACAAATCGAAGCATTTATCTATTCACGCCTGAAAGGCCACGAGATCTGTCAATGCGCGCTCCTGAGCCTGCCCCTCAGGAGTCCATATCTTAGATTACGCATCAGATCTCTTCCTTAGAAAGAAACTGAGCAAGACAATCAATCCAAGGTAACACTGTACACGCCAACTTTGTTATGTCTGGTTCCTGCTCAAGGAACCGAGGTTACGTACGTAACCGAGACGTTCCTTGTCGCAGTTCACTGCGACATAACAGTATGGGACCCTATACATTCCCGCTTGATAATACAGTGGCAGCCAATCACACACACCAGCTTATTGAAGCCTTTGCCCTCATAGAGGTTCATACGGCCGCTGGCGGTGAACATATTAACAGGGCAACCTTTATCATAGGCGGCGAGGATCGTGATCCTGCGCCTGTAGGAAACCACCCTGAAATGTTTCATGTGCAACATAACATGTAGACACCAATGAACACACTTATCATATACATCGTTCTCAGGCCAGGGGATTCAGAGATCGATTGCCCGCAGAATGCTATGAAGAAAACTAGGTTCAGCCACATCTAACATATAGAATCTAATGAAAGTGTGGCGAGAACTCCAGCTTGCAGCTTTGCAAATATCTTCCACTGAGATGCCCTTTAGTAAGGCCCAGGAAGACGAGACCCCCCGCGTAGAGTGCGCATGCAACTTCTCCGGGGGATCTAAAGACAAGCTCTTATAAGACAACACGATAGCCTCTACTATCCAACGGGAGAGGCTCGGTTTTGAAAGAGGTCTGCCTTTTGCACGTGCACCAAAGCACACAAATAGCTGATCTGACTGTCTGAAAGCTCTAGTGCGCTCTGCGTAACAGTGGAGAGCTTGCACTGGACAGAGCTTATTCAAACGTTCCTCCTCTGCTGACGCAAAAGGAGGAGGCGAGAAAACTGCTAATTCAATCACCTGATTGCGGAATGGGGTTACCACCGCTTTAGGTGTGTAAGCAGCATTAGGTCGCATAACCACTCTGTCACCAGCGATCGAGAACTGAAGGCACGATGGGCTGACTGACAGGGCTTGCATGTCACCAACGCGTTTTGCTGACGTTAACGCCAGCAGCAGCGCAGTCTTTAAAGAGACAAACTTTATGTCTACTGTCTCCAGGGGCTCGAACGGAGGCCCTGTGAGAGCACGAAACACCACTAGCAGATCCCAAGAGGGTATGAGGTGTCTCTCTGGCACCCTGAGCCGTCTCCCCCCCGCCATAAAGCGTGACGCTAGCGGGTGACTGCCAGGAGAACTGCCATTAATGATGTGTGAAATGTAATGAAATGGCTGCCATGTACACTTTGAGAGTGGAAGCCACCTTCCCCTCATCAAACAACTGCTGACGCGCAGCACACCACCGCTCAAAACTGCGCCACTTCAGGGTATACAGAGCCCGTGTTGATACAGCTCGGGCACTCTGTATTGTAGCCACCACCGCGTCTGACAAGCCTGACGCTATGAGCCTGCACCTCTCAGGTGCCAAGCTCTGAGACGCCACCACTCCAGATGGGGATGCCACACTCGCCCCCTAGCGAGAACCAGAGCGGGCAGCAGGTGTTCTGCCTGTTCGCGAACAGGTCCACCTGCGCCTTGAAAAAACGCACCCAGATCTGGTTTATCACTTGTGGGTGAAGGCACCAGTCTGCTGCTCGAGGATCGCCCCTCGATAACCGCACCGTAGTTGAGGTGACCAGGTATATGAACTGCCCTGAGGGACAGGACGTGCCTCGCTGCCCACAGGAGCAGCAAGTAAGTTACTATCGGTCACCGTAACGTACATTCCACAGCAAAATATTGTTAGCATTGAGTAATGGAGGCTAACCTGATTGCTTGTTTATATGTGAAACAGTAAGGGAGTTGTACTGAGTAACTGAACAACGGCCCTATCATTTTCTCCCTCGTCATATCCCACACATTCTCTGGCAATATGGCTGACAGTTGCTAAGTTAATTAGCCACAAAACTAGCTAATGTCACAGCTTGTCAGTGGATGACTGTAAATGAGCGGTAAGCATAGGGAAGGAACGTGGAAACCTACATCCCTCGTGGTGTCATTCCGGGTGGAGAGCAGATTACATCAAAAATTCTGTCGATACAAAACATTATTGTCTACTAAACGAGAACCTTTGTTTAGGCTAGATAATTATTGAAACAACATTATGTCACTACGCTAATTGTTGCTGATAAAAAATGATGAGAGTGAGATGAGAGATATCATTTTTACATCAGATTTTAAAATCCTCAAATATTGAAATCGGTATCAGTCACTTTTCCTTAGCCAATCACAGCTATGTGACTAAGCTGACCGATCACATCCGGATAAAGTCAGCAGGCGCGCATGATGAGGATGGCGATGAAGAGGATGGTAATGAAGAGGATAGTAACTCCGTCCGCTTATTCCCTGACTTTGTCTGGGCCGTTCGGGACTTCACTCTGGACAGGAAAATCGAAGGTCGTGACGTGAGTGAGGACGAGTACCTGGACTTTGCCCTGCAGCTGAAGAAAGGTTAGTCTCAATCAATGGTAAATATATATAGTTTTGTTTTTCTTGACAAAATGGAAATGGCTTATTCCTTTATTATTATTTGTATTCTTCTTATTATTAAGTAGTATGAGAGGAAGTAGTATTAGTAGTAGTAATGTTGTTTTTGTTATTTGTTATTATATTATTTGGATTTGGAAGTGGATTTTTTCATAAACCTATTTAACTTTTAATTATTTGCTAACATAACAGCAGAATACAGCATATGTGCGGCATCACAAACAGACATTGCAGATCATAAAGAATTGAACATTAATTAGTATAAATACTGTGCATAGGCCTACTTGCTTTTTAGTTTAGGTAGTAACATAATATTCTACCCTTGTTGTACAGGCATACACTTCAGATATAAAGTTATACACTCATACATTTAAGGAGAGTAATTAGCCTCAGTTTCAGACAGCTTTTGGATTTGGATTCACAGGTGTGTCCACTAAAGCGGTGACCTACAACCTCCCGAGACAGTGCATCCGGAACTTATTCCCAACCCGGAAGTGCTTCACCTTCCCGTTACCAATGTTGGTGAACAACAGGACGAACCTGGACTCCATGGCTGAGGCCGACCTTGACCCAGACTTCCTGAGTGATGCTGACCGCTTCTGCAGTTACGTCTTTGAAGAGAGCCGCGTGAAGATGGTACAGGGTGGCCACAAGGTCACCGGCAGCCGTGAGTCACAGAGCTTCTTTTGTATCGCTGTTCAAAGAAGAAGGAAGAACTGAATAGACGCAGAAGAGAAAATAGATTGTATGGATGAATGGATGGGTGGGGGGGTGGGTGGGTGGGTAGATGGATGGATGGATGGATGGATGTTGTCTCTGACCTGATCCAGCTGCTGGTATCTTTGCAGACTCAAACAGCCCAGAAAGGTTTTAGTCACACTTTATTTTGAGTGGCTTCTGGTGCAATGTACGTACAAATGTTGAGTAATTAAAGGTTTTAATATACACAATACAATACATACAGTACATAATACAACATAGTTCTAATGTTAACACACAATATGTTACTAACACTACTCAGGTCCAAAACACTATCATAAGTGCATCTAATAAACCGTATGTATTTGTACTGGGAGTACACGTCTTAAGTGCAAATACCTAGAAACATTTACACTTAAACCTTTAAATGTTAATATGTTAATACCATACTAAGTGCAAATTTAAAATGATGTGAAAGCAATGTTTTTGTTTTACTTATACTCCGATTCCATACATTATTTGAGATCTAGATTGAGTGACTACAAACATACACCCCCTTGCCTTTCACTCATTGTCTCTAGGGTTCAGCCATCTTGTGAAGATCTACGTGGACACCATCAACAGTGGCAGCGTTCCCTGTCTGGAGAATGCTGTGGTTGCCATGGCAGAGATTGAAAACCAGTCGGCCATGAATAAGGGCTTCCAGCTCTATGAGCAGGGCATGGGGGATTTGAGTAAGACCTTTCCCATGGATGTTGGAACTGTCTCGGCAGAACACCAACGCCTCAACGCCATGGCAACGCAGGAATTCCTCAAACATTCCTTCCTTGATGAGGAGGGGAAATACATGACACAGCTCTTGGTGAGTTTGGAAAAGTTGAACAGTTTTTAAATATCAAGGAACGATTGCAGACCTACAGTGATGATGAATGGTTGAAATTGAAGTTCTTACATTTACATGTATTCATATATTCATTCATCCATTCATTTTGTGCTGTGTGGAGAGTGACTTCCGAGCGTGGCATTCGTACTCATTCTTGTCCAATTGGAACTCTGCACTAGGAACTCATCCTGTCGTATTTGTAGTTCATGTTGTGCTGTGGCTTCCCCTCCGACAGGAGAAGGTGTCTCAGCTCTATGATCAGCTGATCACTCTGAACATGGAGGCCTCGGAGAAGCTGTGTCGGAAGCTTCTCTTGGATCTGTATGGACCGATGGCCACCAATATTCAGCAGGGCACCTATGCCAAGCCAGGCGGGTATGAGATCTACTGCCGTGACCGAGACGCCATGGTGGCCAAGTACCGGCAACATGAAAAGAAGGGCATGAAGGTGAGTACCAGGGCAGTGTGTGTGTGTGTCTCTCTGTGTGTGTGTGTGTGTGTGTGTGTGTCTCTCTGTCTGTGTGTGTGTGTGTGTCTGTCTCTCTCTCTCTCTATGTTTCTGTGTGTCTAAGTGTTAATGTGTGTGTGTGTATTTCTGTCTGAGTGTGTGTGTGTGTGTGTGTGTGTCTGTCTCTCTCTCTCTCTGTTTCTGTGTGTCTGTGTGTGTGTGTCTCTCTCTCTCTCTCTCTCTCTCTCTCTCTCTCTCTCTTTCTCTCTCTCTGTGTGATTGTGTTTTGTGTGTGTGCATGTGTGTGCATGTGTATGGCATGTTTGGATCTAATATACAGGTGCATCTCAAAAAATTAGAATATCGTGGAAAAAAAATCTAGTTTTCTAGAATTGTTAAGCTGATTAGAGCTCTTCTCAGGTTGATATTTCTGTATTTTAAATTCTTTATTTGTAATATTTTGAGATACTGGATTTTTGATTTCCATGGTCTGTTTGCTGTATCATCAAAATTAAAACAAAAAAGGCTTGAAAACATGCCACTTTATGTATAATGATTCTAGAATATATGAACATTTTTGAACTTTTCCACGATATTCACATTTTTTGAGCTGCACCTCTATATATGTGTGTATGTATGTGTGTGTGTGTTTTTATGTTTGTGTTTCTGTGTGTATCTTGGTATGTATGTTGCAGTGTGCAGATATGTATGTGTGTGAGTGTTAATGTGTGTGTGTGTGTGTGTGTGTGTGTGTGTGTGTGTGTGTGTGTGTGAAAGAGAGAGAGAGAAAGAGAGAGAGTGTTTGTGTCTGTGTTAATGTATGTTTGAGTGTGCATATACTGTATGTATGTTTGTTTTCTCTCTTGTATCCAGGGGGAAGATGTGCTGGAGGATTTTCTCAAGGAGAAGAAAGTTGAGGCCAACTCCATCTTGATGGCTGATGAGAAACTCACGGAGGCCGACAAGAAGATAGCCGGTAAGACAGCTGCCACCGACACATGCGGTTTCAGCCAATCAAAGCAAATCAGTGATTTTCATGCAGTAAGTTCAGGTTAGATGGGCCTAACACAGGGTCCCTTTATTAGAAGTTATTTCTATTTTAGCCTGGAAGCAGGAGCACATGTTAAGGGTAAATGCAATTAATCCATCTCAGATATCTTTGAAGTTAACAGATATCCTGTCAGGCTTTAAAAACAGAATAAAATGTATGTTTTAAAAGGTTAAACCCAGTGTAAAGACTCAAGCATCTGTAAAGAGGTAGTCTAACTAGCAGTAAACGAACAGGCTATCATCCATCATGTAAATACAGATTAGTGACTTTCTTTTGTTATTTATGATCATATATTGTAGTCTAATAAGACCGAAGAAGAAAAATTAGCGCATTGTCCTAAAAAAATGTCTCTTGGGCTGGCCGCCATGAACAAGATTTTTCTTCGTTCCGGTGTTCAATTTCACACTCTCCAGTAGTTTGGGCTAATGGTCACTGCTGCTCTTGCGTTTTACGCATCAGATTTATTTTCTACGCTGTGCACTGTCCCACTGTCCCCAGTCAGTGTTGGGAAAGTTCACTTTCTACTAGTTCAGTTCATAGTTCATAATTAAAAATTTTGAACTAAGTACACAGCTCCAAAAATATAATAATATAACATAATGTTGCCAGCTATATTTTTTCTAAATCTCTATATATCTGCAATACCGCTCTCAGCCTCTACACAACTTCGGCGCTATCACACTTGCCAGACATAGACAGTAGAAGAAAGCACACACAGCGATGGGATACAGGACTGTTAACAGTGAGTTTTTCGCCTGGAAGTCTCTAGAAATCTGGCACCTTTTTGAACGAAATTAAAAAGAGTTATAGTGACCATTTATCCTGCAAGAGTGTCCCTTTGTTTGTCACGTTGTTGGCGTTGACTAGGTTTTTTTTAAGCTTGTCGTGTGAAATAAGTGAAATCCAAAGCGAACGTGACCCTTTCCTTTCTCTCCCCCCCCCCCCCCCCCCAGAGGCCCGTGAGCAGGCGAGGGTGCAGGAGCAGAAGCTCAAGGCCGAGGAGCAGCGGTCTCAGGACCTGCAGCGTACCATGGAGCGTCGCAGCCAGGAGGAGCGTCGCAGCCAGGAGGAGCGCATGAGGCACCTGGAGGAAAAGCAGCTCAGGCACAAGGAGTTGAAGGAGCATAGGGGGATGCTGGAGAAGGGTTTCATGTACCAGCCTGAGATCAAGGGCCAGGAGATCAAACAATTCAATACAAATCTGTGCGTCATGAATGCTCCCGGTCCTGCTCCATTCGCTGCCCCGGCTAAAGCCCCCAAGAAGAAGGCCCCACGTCCCAAGAAGGCAGGACTCAGCGTCGACGATCTCGTCGTGAAAGCTGTGTCAGCATCCAAGGAAAAGAAAGGCGACTCTCTCGCCACTGTGAAGAAGGCTTTAGCTGCTGGTGGATATGACGTCGAGAAGAACAACACTTCAGTCAAGTTGGCCGTCAAGAGTCTCGTTTCCAAGGGTACTTTGGTCCCATCAAAGGGCCCTGGAGCGTCCGGCTCCTTCAAGCTGAACAAGCAGGCAGAAGCCAAGAAGAAGCCCGTTAAGAAGGCTGCTCCCAAGGCGAAGGTGCCGGCTGCTAAGAAACCCCCAGCGGCAAAGAGGCCCATAAAGATATTGGCTAAGAAGCCAGCGGCTGCTAAGAAGTCTCAGAAGATGGCGAAGAAACCCGCAGCCCCCAAGAAGGCCACCAAAAAGGCTAAGAAGCCTGCGCCACCCAAGAAGGCAAAACAGCCTAAAGTCGCCCAACAAAAAAAGGCAGCTCATAAGAAAAAGTAACAACGAGGCCGTGTTACACCTTTATTTCATAGAAATAAATAATAAATACGTACAAAATAAAATGTATTTAAAAATGCGGTAAAGCAGTGTAGGCGCCGGAATAGTTAAAAAAACGTTGGCTTGGCTTATGGTCTAAATCAGTGTTTCTCAACCACTGGGCCGCAGCGCCTTCTAGTGGGCTGCAGAAATGTTTCAAGTTGAAGCTAATATTTCATGAAGAACTTTTTAGTTGGGAACAATATTAAAAAAAAATGTATGATACAAATTCGATGTGTATAGACACATATTACACAATATAAAATGTATAAATATGCTTTTCTGTGTAGAGCTACCAAAACGAACCACTGCCATGGAATGCTTTGTGCTGTTTATGTTGATAATAGATTGCAGCAACAGATTTAAATCATTATTTTAATTATTTGAATAATTATTTGGACCTATTTATTTGAACCTTTGTGTTTGCATTTCTGAAGCAACAGCTATTTTAATTAGGCCTAGCTGATTCATTTGTTTCAAAACTCTTTTTGATAATAAATCTCTTTTGACTGAAAATGCTCTTGAGTGGTTTTATGTTGTTTTCTGGTGCACAATACAATTTCAATATCTATATCTATATCTAGAGTTAGATTTTCTTGTATTAATTTCTATGCTCCCACCTGTAGTAGGTGCGGATGTTGCTCTTTGTGACATATAACAATCGCTTATCAATTAGAATGGAATATAGATTAGCTAAAATAAGCAGGGTGTCTATTGGGCCCCACCCTGTTACAAATAGGTGGGGCTTGGAGTAGAAAGGGTTGTGAAACCCTGGTC
>NW_024880632.1:0-17044 GCF_900700415.2 Clupea harengus
TGCTTCATATTGTATGCCACACGTGTGCCACAAGCTTAATACATTATGCAAGTTATTTGAGCTATGTGTCTAATCTTTTTACTTTGTTGCAATCATTTTACTTTAATGCTGTATTATAGGCAACATCTTTGTGTCGCGCTGAAGCATGTGAAATGTATTTGAAATAGGATTTCTGCTCCCTGCTGGCACTCAAAATGCAGCCAATAGCATATCTTACTGGTCTATATAGGCCTACTGCTAATAATAAGCAGCTACCTCTATTTTTGTGATGGTGACATGACGTCATACAAAATTGCCCCACCAGAAATTTCAGGCTAAAATTGCCACTGATTTAGTATATTGTATTTTTCAAATTTCTCGCACGCATTTAGTTTTTATTTAGCAGCTGATATGTCATGCTAAAACACCTCTTGTTTCGTTACTAATACATAATAAGGCGCACTTTACACATCTCCTCCCATCTCTTTACGATGAACACCCACTCTCCCTTATACCCTCCCAGCAGCGGTAATCTGTGCTTTTACTCAAGTGCGCTGCCTTTGTAAATACGGTTTTATGTCTTTACCCGCTATTCGCACAGAAATTACGCCTGAAATGGGCACAATCCTGTTAGTAAATGAGGCCCTAGATGTTTTAGATGGGGCGATTTACAACCCAGCGGGATTTTCTTGATGGATGAAACCAGCCGACCATACCGTTGCAGTTCCCTTAATATTAGTTCATCCTTAATCCTCCAGTGACGATTTCCCTGCCGTGGGACATTTTTGTCTTTTTGTCAATGCCTTTTAAGCTCTGCAAGTTTTTGTCCTAGAGTCATGAAAAGAACACCCCAGAAACCTTGAATCTTTTACTTTTAAAATATATACAGTTTGAAATTACAAAAAATAAATTGGCACTTTGTAAGGAAAATATAACTAAAATTGCACATTTCAGTCTCTGAGTGACAAAACAGCTGCTAACGACGCACCCATTAGCAAATGAGGGCTATTCATATGATAAACGCATGGTAAATCAGCGATTGCTATTGGGTCATGACGTAGGAAGAACACCTGAGAAAACACCCAGTTTCACCAGTAAACAAGTCCACATGTTGGGTTGTTTTCATACTTCATACATACAGTACTGAAGATGGTGAGGACAATTGTATCCAGTTTGAGCCCTGCCTTGACCCACCTGAGGATATTTGTGATGAGTAAGTTATATTCGTTTGACTAGCTCTTGTAATGAATGTTGTTGATTAACTTATAGGGAGTAAAACGTATAAATGACTTCATGTCGCTAAGACTATTATACAGTAAAATACATATCTTGAGTTAATTTAATTAAGCTACATACGTCTGCATTTGGAGTGTGTTGTCTTTGCAGAAGTTAGTGTAAGCAATGAATGCATTTAGATGCACAGCATAACTTCATGTCCATACCATATGCTGGTGAAGATGATGGGCAAGATGTCGAGGATGAAAGCAGTTGTGGGGAGGAGGAAGAGGAGGATGCCAGTGACCATGATGAAGATGGAGCTGATGATGATGGTTTTGAAGCTGTGGAGGAGGAAATATTAGCAGTAGTAGAAAGAGCGAGAGAGAGAGAGAGAGAGAAAGAGAGCTAATTATCAGCTACCTTGTACCAACACATCATCTCTGCAACTCGGTGTTAGAATGAAAGCTAGTCTAGTGACAGTCAATAAAGTTCATGCATACCTTCTATGGGTTTCACCTGTAACTGTGACACACTGATGCTTCATCCCATATACACACTCATATTTACCTTCTCTAGTTGTCACCTGCAGCTCTGTGTAGTAGTACTAAGTGGAAGTACCTTACAAAAGTGCCTTACAAAATGGAGGAGGCTTACTGGAACTAAAAATGAAGCACATAACTATGATGATATAGGCTGGAGAATTTGAGGTTTATTTCAAATGCATGTGCAAGTCATTTTCAGATAATGAAATACGACTTTTGACCTTTGCCATCTGTTGCTGTTGTTGGAAAGAGCGTTTCTGAAGGTTTTTGTGTTTTGGATGGTTCTTGGCTCTGTGTCAATACTTCTGTATCTGTCAAACCTCTTGTTTTCTTTCAAGCTTTCTCCCTTATAATAGCCTTCTCTCCCTCTGCCCCCTTTAATATTTCCCTGTGAATATCTCAGGTTTTTTACATTTCTTGAAGTTAGATCTTCATAGCTGGGCACTCTGCAGTGTTGTGTTCTTGCTACATTGTCCCTCCGGTAAAACAGGTGGCAGTATAGATAGAGAGAGAGAGAGAGAGGGCGGGGGGTACTTGGCCATTTTTTTTACACTTTTGTGTGCAGGTGCCTTACAAAATGAAGAAGGCTTACTTTTAACCAGGTATCTGACCACCCTATTGTAGTAATTTAGTTAATGTAGGAGCTAGTCAACCCAATGCCTGTTGACATTGTAAAGCAAGTGGTTGTCTAGTGGTGATTCCACTGTGTGCACGAATAAAAAGCTGAAAGGTGGGAGAACAGTGTGACCGGATTATCCAGCAATATCCACTAAAATTAGTCACTGACCTTGGATCAGAGGAGATAGACTCTCCTGCCATGTTTGGATGGTCCCAAGTGGAGTGATCGCTCATCATGGACACACAGCTGGGCACTGGAGATGGTGGTCTGCCTGACTTCGGCCTGAAAAGAATGAACAACCTGACTTTAAGCACCACATCACAATGAAATAATGGACCTCAAAATGAGTCGCATAACTATGTTTAACTATGCTGAAATAGGCTGGAGAATTTGAGGTCTTTTTCAAGTGAAAAGAAGAAACGTAAAGACCTCTTGGGAATCAGCTCCTTAATTAACATTCTGACTGGATTATCCAGCAATAGCCACTAAAATGAGTCACTGACCTTGGACCAGAGGGGACAGACTCTCCTGCCATGTTTGGACGGTCTCCAGTGGAGTGATCGCTCATCATGGACACACAGCTGGGCACTGGAGATGGTGGTCTGCCTGACTTCGGCCTGAAAAGAAGGAACAACCTGACTTTAAGCACCACATCACAATGAAATAATGGACCTCAAAATGAGTCGCATAACTATGTTTAACTATGCTGAAATAGGCTGTAGAATTTGAGCTCTATTTCAAGTGAATCTGCAAGTAAATTTGATATGAAGAAATCAGACTTTTAAGCTTCACAGTCTGTTGGTGGTATTGGAATTTCCATAGTTTTGGTGTGGAATCTTTGGAGCTTTGTAATTGACCCCAGGTTTTGTCCCAGTACTGACATAGATGTCAACCCTCTTTGCCAGTTTTCTCCAGTATTATAGGCTGCTTTCCAACTGTCCGCTAGTTAATTTTGTTTTCCTGGGAATGTCATATTTTTTTTTAACATTTCTTAACCCTTGGAGGATACCGTGGTCCTGTGGGGAATATTATGGTCTTGTGGGGAATTACCCTAAAAGATCCCTGAGATTTTGTCCTCCAGACATAAAAACAACACCCCCAGAGGATGCTTACTGGAACTCAAAATGAGGTACATAACTATGCTGAAATAGGCTGGAAAATGTAGGTCTATTTCAAGTGAATCTGCAAGTAAATTTGATATAAAGAAATAAGACTTTTAAGCTTCACAGTATTTTTGCATAGATTCAGCGATAAGTAATTAGCAAAGTAGAACTGACAGACAGAAACACCTAAAGATGCATGGTTCCAAACTTCAGGATATATTAAATACTTATACATATTCAATGGTGATATGTTATTTCAAGAAGTATTAAATACTTCATGTGTAAATATAATGTATGTAGTCTCTCAAATACGTATACATAATCAATGGTGATATGTTACTTTGTGAAAATATAATGTAGTCTCTCACCCAAGTTCATCCATTAAGAATTTGTCTGTCTTCATGGACACACAGCTGGGCGGAGCAGGGACTGGTTTTTGACTGGCACCCTCCACTCCTCTCTCAGTGGACAGATGTGTTTTAGTGGCAGGCTCCATTGGTGGTTTTCCAGAGAAATCAACCTCAGGATTGATATCTATCTAGGGATGAATACATGCACAGATTATGGCATGCATTATTATCCCGTTAAGCAGGATATCAACAGAGTTGCCCTGGAGTTTACATTATTGAGATGCCTATTAGATGTGTGGTGATCAATTACGTTCTGACAAACTCAGACTGGTTGAGAGAACAAGGCACTTTTACCCACAGCACCTGGAATGCATCATCAAAGCAAGTGAAAATAACGGCCTTAACTGTGCCCTGGGTTGCAATAGAGTGAATAATTAGTTCACTAAAACCTGACATTTGTCAGGTGATTTTGACTATTGATGAGTATGATCGCCTTTCTTTCATTGATAGAATACACATCTGTGGAAGAGAGACAACCACACACACACACATTTAAATTCTTTATTTGAATCCACGATTCATATTCTTTACAGAAAGGATTCATGGGTACAGCTTAGTGACTCATGGGTACAAGAAACATCTCCTACGTCACACACACACACACACACACACGCACACAAACACACCTATATGGACACATTTGGAAACCACTGCCTTAACCTACTGTAATTTACTACACTGGTCCTTGGGTGGCGATAGAGTGAGCAAATATATCACTAAAACCTCAGGCCTGCAAAAACACCACTCTGGAATATTATGATATCGCCCTCTTGTGGGTGTTATGCAGTTCAATAATGAGAAAGCAAAACAAGCAAAACATTATTTTTTAAATAAATAAATAAAATAAATAAAAATGCGTAAGTAAGAAAACCCAGTCAGTGAGGCCGGTCAGTCAAGAGGCAAATAAATCCCAGCCCTCCAACTGTTATCGGTCATCTCAAACCTGTATATATTTTAAACACTCCAATTTAGCCGAGCAGATTAATGTCCTCACACTGAAGAAAACGGAAAACAAGGGGGAAAAATCCAATAGTCCAAGTTCTGAAATTCTGGCTCAAAGTTTTCCCTTGGATTTTGAAAAAAAGAAAACCACTAATGCTATTTGTGCTGTGATGGACAAGCGCCGGGTTACCGTCTATAGTTGGGTGTGGCCAAAAACTCACTCATAACAAGTTTATCAAAGCTTGACAATGGTCAAGCAAACCATAATTCAACACAAAATGCAGATTAGGAAACCAAAATAAAAAAATAAAAAAAAAAGATATTAATAAAATAAAGAAAAATCCCAATTCAAAATCTCAGTGCCCACATACATTCTCATACCATACAACCACACAAGACATAACAAGTGAACATACAGTATATTGAAAGGTGGCCAGCACCATTTACAACTAAAGGGGTATACACAAAAATCAATTAATACACCCATCACAAACCAATATTATATTCCTCAGTATGCTAAACACGGATCAAAGAGATAACTATGTAATGAACCATACTCCCAGGCATGCAACAAAAGACAGAAGAACTTACAGAAGACCATTGATATTGTCCCTACAGTCATTACAGGGAATCACCAGTCTTATTACCCGGGAAACCAAATAAATGTTTCCCCAGTTCCACAAGCTAGACGATGACATGACACAATCCCAAGTCGGTAATCCATTCTATCAATTATTCAACGACACAAGTTGGTGCACTTGGTTAACTAAAATAATTGGTTGGAAGCAAGATTAGTGTCCTAGCATCCTTTGTTAAAGTGTCTTCAAACCGGTGTGTGTATGATATAGCAGTCTGTATGTGTGTGCATGCATTTGTATACAAGTTCATATGTGTTTGTTTGTGCTAGCAGTCGTAAGTACGGGGCAAAGCGGTGTCTTTCAGTCGCACCCCGCCCGTCACATGTGCCAATATGAAAACCTTTTTTTTTTAAAGCTAACAAAAAAAGTGTCACTGGCGTGTGACGAACGATTAGTCAACGTTAGACGAGCGTGTTGAGCGTGTGACTAACGTGTGAATAACGACAGAATAGTGTTTTGCTGGCGTTTGGGTTTTATGGTCAAACGGGAATAAAACGCTGGAAAATCAGTGGATTCAGTTGTCCTGAACAGTGAACATCATGCCGCCAAGACGACGCAAAAAAGGTGTGAGGGGGGCTTCTGCTACTCACGCTGCAAGGAAGCAGAATGCAAACACCACGGACAAATAACAACACCACGAGGAAGAGCCCATCTGAGGTGTGTGTCAGGGAAAAGACCCTAAACAGTTAGTTAGCAGATTAAAGACACCCAGCATGTAAGTGAACTGGACTGTTTACGAACAGGGCCCCGACGGAGAACAGACACCTTAACCAGGCTCTGTCTGTCGTCCTCTCCGAAAACAAGTCTCTTTATTCAAACACAATGTTTACACAGTATGACAGTCAGGATGCTGGGATACACTTAGGATAAGTGCTGTTCAGCTGAATTTTACTTCTCCTTATGTCAGAAAAACATCACGTAAGGCATCTGGTTTCACATTCTTGGTTCACTAAGTGTTTTCCAAAATCCGACCTACACACACTTTACAGACAGCATTTTGGAACAAGCCTTTTAGTTGAAACATTCATGATAAAATATACTAATACTTTCTTTAACAGTGTGACACACCAGAAATACTGACTTATTCATATAATAATACTACGATATTGAATAACAAGTGAAAGACAATTGTTTATTGCTTATTGTTTATTGTTTACCTGTGTAGTTCCAGTTGAAGGTGATCATAGCCAAAACTCAGGGGGACCTGGATGAGGCCGAGCAGGCATTAACACTTGTGTGAATGTGTGATTATGATTATTATTTCCTTTAATTGTTTAATGTTATATTGATTTACTGTTATTATTACTGTGATTTACGAAATAACGGGTGTTATTCCTGGGGTTCTATGTTACTAAAATAAATTATTTAAATTTGATACTGAATTTGTGTTTCTTAATGTTCATGATTAGAAAACATCAACACATCCACACACATTGTCCATGTCACAAGAGTCTTCATATCATATCCATCTGCCATGGAACAGCACCAGCTATAACAGTGCTCGGCTATGTTCAAGTTCAGTACATCTACTTCATGCTGGGCTATAGCAAGCATATATACCCTCCTTAGTCTTTCTGGATCCTCCATAGTGGGTGTTCTCTACGGTAGCCCAAGATCAACTGAACCCTGCTTAAAAAGCATCGGTTTATATAGGGTAGACTGAGTACAGTTGAGACACCCATTTAAACCCATTGATGGTGACTGACCAAGGATTGAAAATACAGGCTATATCACAATCAAGCTGTATCAACTGTACCCGATCTCCCACCTTGCTTTTATATAGACCCCAAGATAAATCATTCTTATTACTTTCCTGTTTGAAAAGACACCCATAGGACACAAATATAACATTTTATTTTCATTTGCTTTGTTTGTTGTCTAACTTTGACTCCCAACTGTACCCCGCTGACCACCTCACGCTTTTCGCTATATTATGCAATGATCTTGCATGACATGATAGCATGCACACGCTGCATGCGCTAGGGGTCCGTTCAGTGGTCGTTGACAGGTCACCAGTGAGTCGTTCACTACAAAGCAAACGATTAATAACAACCAAGTAACGCTAGGGTAACGACTGACTAACGATAGCCAAACGCGTGCAACGTTAGTAAAACGTTCCACAAACGTTCTTCAGCGTTCTCCAGCGTTTAAAATTAAAAGTTGAAGAACGCGTGAGAACTTTTGTGCATGTTCAAAAATGTATTTTCGGACCAGCGTTCACCAGCGTTCACACAACGCTCTTCTGGCACTATACCAGCGACCATGGGCGATTACCAACGTTTCCTTTAACATCATAGAACGTTGACCAGAACGTTATGGTGTGACGGGGCCTTAACCTACCCAGTAAGTGGAACATTTTTCAGATGTTTAAATATGTATTGGCTCTGGCAGCAGAAAGCCTAAATGACAGTCTTTTTGCAGTGCATTACTTCATCACAAAAGCATCAAACGTTGACATGTTTATTTTTTTTATAAACTTCTATCTTCAATTCTTCGCCATGATGATACAGTTACCTGCTTGGAGATCGGCTTATGGTGGGATCAGTGAAGATGAAGATGAGAGAAGATCATTTTTTTCACGAGGTTGTGGTTCTGTCCACTCCTGGTATTCTTTGCACTGCCACGTCTGCGCACACAGATATAGAGGTTGTGGTTAATCTGTAATCTGGAGCAGGACTATGTCCTCTCAGTAGAAGAGCAGTGTGCTGAGAGTTGGACAGGGCGGGAAGTACAGGTGTTTGGGCGTGTCTGTGTCTGTGTCTGTGTATACATTTACAAAACATTACATTACCATTGGTTCTCAAACTTTTTGTCCGGGGACCCCATAAAATCCATTTGCCAAGTCTTGCAACCCCCCACACATTTTGACAGGATATTATAGGTCTAAATTCAGTTTCATCTTGAATGATAAGACTGCTTGTTGAGTCAATATTAGTTTTCATTATCCACCCTGATGTAGAAAACACCATTTCTGATAGACTATACAGCATGCCAAAGCCTAATATGTTGATGCACAGGGCAGCAATATCAATTCGCGACCCCCAAAAAACGTAGTCCTTAGACCCCTAGTTTGAGAACCACTGCACTATACCAACAGATTGGTCCACATACCAGCAAATCAGAGATTAGTGATTTACTATTTAAATTTGAATCTTAAATAAGAGAGCTTTACTTGAATGTAGAGACACTGACTATACAGTGAAAATGAATAACAACATGTGTGTGTGTGTGTATTTGTGTGTGTGTGTGTGTGTGTGAGAGAGAGTGTGTGAAGTGTGTGTGTGTGTGCGCGTGTGCGTGCATGTGTCTGTGTTGTAAAGGCATGCCAGTATGATGTGATACGACATGATGTAACACAAGATGGCTTTCCATAAGACCTGACTTGCATATACCCCTTATCTATAGACATGCCACAGTATTTTCACAGTTATTTTTGTAACAGTTAATCCAATGGAAATAAGTATGAAAATACAAAAATGAAGAACATAAAAGATAAGGATCATAGATTAAATCTTACATTCTGCAGAGTATCGTGTCCATAAACTACAAAACCAGTAATATGCATCAAATGCATCAAACCAGACACCTGAGTAGATCAAAGCAAACCAAATACAGGAACAGTGTAAAACAGATACAGATAAACCAAACTCGTGTGCCATGATGATAAATGTACCTGCTTGGAGATCTGCTTATGGTGGGATCAGTGAAGAAGACGAGAGAAGATCATTTTTCACGAGGTTGTGGTTCTGTCCACTCCTGGTGGTCTGTGCACTGCCACGTCTGCACACTCAGATATAGAGGTTGTGGTTAATCTGTAATCTGGAGCAGGACTTTGTTCTCTCAGTAGAAGAGCAGCGTGCTGAGAGTTGAACAGGGCGGATAGTACAGGTACATAGCGTGCGTGGGCGTGCCTGTGCATAGGTGTGCGTGTGTCTTACATACATTTACAAAACATTACACTAGACCAATAGATTGGTCCACCTAGCAGATCAAAGATGAGTGTTTTACTGCTTTCATTTATTTGTTCATTTTTTAATTCAAATCTTAAATAAGGCAGCTTTACTTGAATGTAGAGACACTGACTATACAGTGGTTTGATGCCTCTTCTTGATGCATATTACTGGTTTTGTAGTTTATGGACACGATACTCTGCAGAATGTACCCCTTATCCATAGGGAGAAAACATACCACAGTATTTCCAGTTATTTTTGTAACAGTTTACCCTCCTATTATGTTCAAATTTTACTCACATCTATTATCCTTGGGGTCAATTTGACCCCAGCAATTTAAACCTCCAAAACATTATTATAATAATTTGTTTTTAGCCAAGTTTATGTGTCAGGTACTTTAGGTTTGTTTGTTGACTACCTAATTAGCCCTTACAAATAAAACAATACCCCCACCCATCCCCCTTATACATCCAGAATACATGTTACGCGACTATATGAGAAATATGCAGATCCCCATAAAATCTCATAAAAGAAAATGTTTTTTTTTTACAAACTTCTATTCTTCTTGTGTGCCATGATGATACTGCTTATGGAGATCTGCTTATGGTGGGATCAGTGAAGATAAAGACAAGAGAAGATCATTTTTTTCACGAGGTTGTGGTTCTGTCCACTCCTGGTGGTCTGTGCACTGCCACGTCTGCACACTCAGATATAGAGGTTATGGTTAATCTGTAATCTGGAGCAGAACTTTGTTCTCTCAGTAGAAGAGCAGCGTGCTGAGAGTTGGACAGGGCGGGAAGTACAGGTGTCTGTGTCCGTGTCCGTGTCTAAATTTACAAAACATTACACTATACCAACAGATTGGTCCACCTACCAGCAAATCCGAGATTAGTGATTTACTGTTTGTATTTATTTGTTCATTTTTAAATGTAAATCTTAAATAAGACAGCTTTACTTGAATGTAGACACTGACTATACAGTGAAAATTAATAACAACATGTGTATTTGTGTGTGTGTATGTGTGTGTGTGCGCGCGTGCGCGCATGTGCGTGTGTTGTAAAGGCATGCCAGTATGATGTGTTAAGACATGATGTAACAGAAGATGGCTTTCCATAAGACCTGACTTGCACAAACCCCTTATCCATAGGTAGAAAACATGCCATAGTATTTTCAGGGAAGGTGTGTGTGTGTGTGTGTGTGTGTGTGTGTGAGTGTATGCATGCGTGTGTGTGTGTGTGTGTGAGTGTGTGTGTGTAAGTGTGTGCGTGTGTGAGAGTGTGCGTGCGTGTGAGTATGAGTGTGAGTGTGTGTGTGTGTGTGTGTGTGTGTGTGTGTGTGTGTGTGTGTGTGTTTGTGTGTGTATGCGTGTTTGCACGTGCATGTGCCTGTGTTGTAAAGGCATGCCAGTAGGATGTTAAAAGACATGATGTAACACAAAATGGCTTTCCATAGGACCTGGCTTGCACAAACCCCTTATCTATAGGGAGAAAACATGCCACAGTATTTTCAGTTATTTTTGTAACAGTTAATCCAATGGAAATAAGTATGAAAATACAAAAATGAAGACCATAAAAGATAAGGATCATGGATTACATCTTACATTCTGCAGAGTATCGTGTCCATAAAATACAAAACCAGTAATATGCATCAAGAAGACAGACACCTGAGTAGATCACAGCAAACCAAATACAGGAACAGTGTAAAACAGATAGAGATAAACCAAACTCGTGTGCCATGATGATAAAATTACCTGCTTGGAGCACAGTTGGCACTGGTAAAAGCTGAAAAGCTTGTTTGTACTTTTTGTGTTTTGCACAATACTAATCTGCTTAACTAAACTAACCTACCAAGTAAGTAAAACATTTCCGAGATGTTTAAATACGTATTGGCCCTGGCAGCAGAAGGCCTAAATGGCCTACATTTTTCAGTGAATAACTTCATCACAAAAGCAACAAAACGTTGACAATGTTTTTTTTTTTTTAAACAAACTTCCATCTTCTATTCTTCTCAATGCAATTAAAAAAAGGGAAAGCCAATACAAATCATGATCTAGTCAAAAATACCTAATCTGTTCATTATATCACAAGCAATTGGTAACAACGGCCTTCACCTACTGCCTTCACCCCCTGGGGGGCGCTAGAGTGAACAGGTATATCACTAAAGCCTAGGGTGAACGTGACATCTGTCAGGTCAATTATGACTATTGATGAGTCTGATCACCATACTTTCATTGGTAGAATACACATCTGGGGAATGTGGAAGACACACACACACACACTTCTTTTTAAAAAAAGAACCAATTGTGTCCTTTGAATTCAATTAAATTAAATTAAATTCAATGTGTGGAACCCGGGGTATAATTGAAGTATAACAGCCTTCAAAGTGTCTCGTTATACGAAATGAATGGCAGAATAACGGGACACCTCGATGGCCATTATCCCTTACAACTTTCTTTCTCCAACAACTACGGTTGTGTGAACTCATGTTAAACTCCCTTACAGATCCTGGTCTCCTTTCGAGCGCCACAGCAGTTTAAATCAAGTGTCCGATCCAAACCGGAAAGAGCAGTGGTACAAAACAGAAGGCAGAACAGTGCTGTTGTCTGTAATTATTATTATTTTTTGTTTGTTTGTTTTGGCACCAATCACCAATGGCGATCATTTCACCTGGCACAGGGAGGCGGTGCACTTCCTGTGAAGCCAGAACCTCGGGTAGAGGGGCTCCGAGAACCCCGGGAGGGGTGGAACGTGTGCAGATGGGTGAGTTCTGGCCGGCCAGTCCAGGTACAGCCTGACTTGGCTGAAGCCCGAGGAGGCGGGCGTCAAGTCCGTTGGGGGCGACAGTGGTGCAGGAGGTAGGGAAGTCGTTTAGTGGTTGGAAGGTTGCTAGTTCAATTCCCCACTCCTCCTTACCAAATGTGTAAGTGTCCTTGAGCAAGACACTGAACCCCTAACTGCTCCTGATGTATAAATGCAATTTCCTTGTAAGTCGCTTTGGATAAAAGCGTCTGCTAAATGATTAAATGTAAGTCTGTCTCGTTAACGTCGTACCTCACCACATGTGCGTCTTTCATACATTTACAAAACATGACACTATACTAAAAGATTGGTTCACCTACCAGCAAATCAGACACACGTGTCTTATTGCTTTTATTTATTTGTTTTATTGTAAAATGTAATTCTCAAATTAGACAGCCTTACAGCGCTGACAAATGCCAACGAAGTGATGTAACACAAGACGGCTTTCCATAAGACCTGGCTTGCACATACCCCTTATCTATAGGGAGATAACATGCACATACCCCTTATCCTATAGGGAGAAAAATAAGCACAGTATTTTCACGGTTTTATTAAAATAAGTATGAAAACACAAAAACAAAGAACATAAAAGATAAGGTTCATACATTACATCTGAGAGTTTCTTCTGCAAAGTATAGTGTCCTTAAAATACAAAACCAGTAATGTGCATCAAGAAGAGGCATACAAATGCATCAAACCACACACCTGAGTTGATCACAGCAAACCAAATATAGGAACAGTGTAAAGCAAATACCAATAAGACTCAAACTAGCAACAGCAGCTCTCCAATTCAAAAGGTCTTTTTAGAGAACACGCTCAAAGTGAACACACCGACATTTTTTTAAATCAGCTGTCTAAACACTAAGCTACATGATATAGTGTAGTTAACACTTGACATAATATCATGACATAGTGTTGTTAACACTTGATGTAATATCAGGACATTTAAACTCAAGGCAATAAAAGTCAAAGCAATTAAAAAAAGGGAAAGCCAATACAAATCACGAGCAGTCTAGTCAAAAATACCTAATCTGTTAATTATATCACAAGCAATTGGTAACAACGGCCTTCACCTACTGTATATTCCTACACTGGCCCCTGGGGGGTGATAGAGTGAACAAGTATATCACTAAAGCCTAGGGTGAACGTGACATCTGTCAGGTCAATTATGACTATTGATGAGTCTGATCACCATACTTTCATTGGTAGAATACACATCTGTGGAATGTGGAACACACACACATTTCTTTTTTAAACAGAACCAATTGTGTCCTTTGAATTGAATTGAATTCAATGTGTGGTACCCGGGGTATAGTTGAAGTATAACAGCCTTCAAAGTGTCTCGTTATACGAAATTAATGGCAGATATACTCTGCTCCACTTTGCGATGTGAAATGATTTGCCTCCCCTTCCTACATTAATGTTGTATAACGTGACACCTTGATGGACATTATCCCTTACAACTTTCTTTCTCCTACGGTTGTGTGAACTCATTTATAACTCCCTTACAGATTCTGGTCCCCTTTCGAGTGCCACAGCAGTTTAAATCACTTGTCCGATCCAAACCGGAAGAACAGTGGTACAGAACAGAAGGTAGAACAGTGTAATTATTATAATTTTTTTGTTTGTTTGTTTGTTTTGGCACCAATCACCAATGGCGATCATTTCACCTGGCACAGGGAGGCGGTGCACTTCCGGTGAAGCCAGAACCCCGGGAAGAGGGCCTCCGAGAACCCCGGACGCGGTGGATCCCCGACCCTGGAGTGGAACGTGTGCAGATGGGTGAGTTTCCCCGACGAAACGGCGTAGAAGGACAGAGATCCGGCCGGCCAGTCCAGGTACAGCCCGACTCGGCTGAAGCCCGAGCAGGCAGGCGTCAATGTCGTCTCGTTAACGTCGTACCTCACTGCGTAGTGGCCGTCTTCGCACCACAGGCCATAAGACTTGGTGTTCAGGCCGATCTTGCAGATGGCCCCGTGGGACTTTCTGAGGATACTCTGGTATGCCACTCCGATGACGACCTCGCTGCCCCCCCACTCCGCCTCCCAGTAGTGGCGGCCAGTCAGGCCCTCCAGACACAGGAGCTGGGGGCAGCAGTCGAACCTCTGGGGCCGGTCAGGGTATAACTGGTCCTCTTCCACCCTGGTGACCCTCTGGTTGTTTTCCGAGAGGACGAGCTCTGGGTGGGCTGTGCTTATGTCCAGCGTGAGCTCACAGGCATCTGCACAAGACCCAGGAGACAAAATGCAAAATAAATAAACTAAACACTATACAATAAAACTCTTGTCTGTGCGTGTGTGTGGGTCCATACAGACACAGATACACACACAAATACAGACACACACAAACACACAGACAGACACACATACACACTCACTCACTCATATTTCTGTAGAGCTGGTTTCATCCAGCGTTGTGCATTATTATCAGACAGGTACACAAATACTGACAAACACATATTCACACAGACACACAAACACACACACATACACACAGACAGACAGACAGACAGACACACATTTTTGTAGAGCTGGTTGTATCCAGCGTTGTGCATTATTATCAGACAGACAGACAGACACAGACACAGATACACACATACACACACACACACACACACACACACACACACAGAAAGACAGACAGACAGACACACTGACTCACATTTCTGTAGAGCTGGTTTCATCCAGCGTTGTGCATTACTATCTATGCTATAGGGAAAGAGGATATTATGAAAACTTTTCACAACAATGCAGTATCAAAAGTATCAAAGAAAGTCATATGTAAATAAATAAAAAATAATAACAATAAATAAACAATATATATAATATTCAGTTCATTTCAATTGTATTTATATAGCGCCAAAGCAATAAAATGGCCTCAATGGGTAGAGTATGCATTTAACATGCATCCCAGACATCACTCTTGTTGACACAGTGTTGTCAGTTGCAATAATTATGTCAAGTAAACTAAAATATACAGTATATATATATATATATATATATATATTTTTTTATCATTGATGGGGCACGTAGCACACCGGTTAGGCTTTTAATTGGCTGGAGGTGTATGCTGGATTGAAATACTGTCACTGTTCAATTCATCAGCACGAAGTTTGATTTTATTTTATTTTAATGTTTTATTTTAACGTTAAATGAAGTTGCACAAAAGAGGTCCACAAGTGCTACTTACTTAAGTTGGCACCCCTCTCGTTGAAGTTTGGAGCGCAGACTTACAGCAGAGGCTCCCATATGATTGTAGGTCAGGTCGAGCTCTTTCAGGGAGGTGGGCTTTGATGTCAGGGCCGAGGCCAGAAGCTCACAAGCCCTCTCTGACACCAGACAGCCAGAGAGCCTGTGAGACAGAAGAGGAGTGAGAAAAGGAAGTAGGACAAAAGAAAAATGATGATATGAATGATAATGTTTGCAAAGAAAAACAAAAAAATTAAGAAAACAAACATTGATTACAAAACATGTCCTTGATGCTATGATACATAAATTACTGTAGAAAATGTTCTCGATGCCAGCGATACATACTTCAGTATTTCGAGTTTGCAGTCCTGATGACCGAGCGCGGCAGACAGCTGGCCCACTCCCAGCTCGCCCAGGTCGTTGTTGGTCAGGTCCAAGTGTCTCAGGTGGGAGTTACCTGACCGCAGACCTGCAGCCAAAGGGCGACAGGACTCTCCAGTGAGGTAACATCCAGCCAGACTGCAACGACAGCAAGAGGAAAGATAATCTTAAAATATAATGACCTCATGTTCGCCACATCTTCAGACATCCTCAAGATGTGCCCTGATGCAAGCAGTATAATATAATATATTATAATATAATATAATGCAATACAATACTTTAGAAAAGATGGGTGAACTATTTTTCTACGTTCTATGTCAGCATTACCAGTACGCACATCAGTGTGTGAAGTTTGCAATTGGGGTGACTCAATGCAGGAGATAATTCCTGTACTCCGGCAGCTGCTATGTCATTGTTGGTCAGGTCCAGCTCCCTCAGGTGGGACTCTGATGCCTGCAGAACCAAGGCCAGAGTTTTACAGGAATTTCCAGTGAGGTTGCAGCTGGCAAGTCTGTCAAAAAGTTAAAAAAGTGAAAAGTGAGTTTATATCATATTTTTATTTGATTTATGTACAAATAATCAGGGGTGAGTAACAACGGAGGCCCCTGCTGAACGACGGTGGAACGCTGGAGCGTTGGCTGGAATACCAACCTACTCATGACTGTTTTTCAAAAGCAGTTGCGTCGCAAACAGCCACTCTTATCGTTCAAACCACCAGAGCCGCAACAACGTTGTGAATGACATAATGCAGAATTTAGTCCTACACATTGATCAGAGCAGCTGATGGATGGAACTATGCCATCGAGAAACACCAAATCGGTGAACAATGGTATTACCGACCAAGATTGAGATGGTGGTTAGACAACAAAGCTTTCTAGAGAAGCATCCCTGGTCTAAACAGAGATCAGTGACTATTTTTATGGTTTTATATTATTTACTTATGTATTAACTTACCTCAAACTCATCTTTTTTCATTTACATTAAACATTAACTCATGTTGTCCGTTATGTCGGTTTCGTTTTTTTATAATTATCATTTGATAGACCAGAATACAATCTATTCAAAACAAGAAACCAATGTTACCCTTTTTAAACACACTGCAGTTGATGATACTTGAATCCTGAAGCTGTTCATACACTTACACATCCATTTTATTACCAACCTCAGTGTCTCCAGGTTTGCCTGGTTCAGTCCCTGTGACAACATCTGAACTCCAGCATCTCGCAGGTCATTGCAACTCAGGTTCAGCTCCTTCACCGGGGAATTACTGGACTGT
>NW_024880633.1:0-12500 GCF_900700415.2 Clupea harengus
ATCAAGCTTCAGTGAGCTCGGCTCACGCCAGGTGGCAGGACAAGGCCAAAACCCATGACCTCAAAAAAGCTCCTGAAAGCCCTCAGAGCAGAAGTGAAACCCTCTCCCAGAGCACCAGCTGCCCCAGAGGGGCAGGAAACATGTCAGATTCTCCAGAACACCGGGGCCCTCTTGACATACTTGACCACAATTTGCATCTGACAAGTGTGGCCGTTATGCAACCGGCTCCATGTCTCTTCCTTCCCTAAACCTGCTGCCACTGGGCGGGGGGACTAAACGTCATGTGCAACAGTCAGTGCTTCCTTGATTAAAGAATATGTCTCTTTAATTGCAACGAATGGGACAATTAAGATTGATAAGAATATTTCTCTGCGCATGATGTATAACCAATTATTATGAATAAATATAGTGACAAATATAACCAGAAGTTTTATTATGTGCCTCAATATCTGTTTGTATGATGATCATGAGGATAGTTTTATGACTGATGATAACTAATAGTTTGATAGCTGTACAATCATGATGGATAGTTTAATCATTGATGACAATCCAAATGTTATCATCGAGACATTAAATGGCTCAAACTACAGCTAGAGCAGACATTTATACCACTATATTTTTTATAGGGGTGTTAAAATATTACTACTACTTCTTAAAACATATGAATCACCGTGAATTATGTTCTCGCTAAATTGTAAAACACGTCTGTATGCCCTCACAAGTGAAGAATGCAGCTTGAGGTTTGAGGTTTGAGGTTACGATGGAACATCAACTTAGTGATCTCAGAGATGCTCAATGCACTAAAATCTTTTCATGAGGACTTCCAGCAAAGTTATTTTTCTAACGCTAATCAAACTCAAACCAAAGCGGGGTTAATCTTTGCTCTGTTTGATGATTTATTTATCATCATCTGATTTCAGGCCTTCATTGATGAGTTTTTAACGTAAACAGTGCTCACCTAGAGTTGAGTGATTCACCTCTTTGGACAGGTTCCCAGTCGTGTGCTCAAAAATACATCTGATGGTGTCGCCGTTCGCCCATTTCGCCTCGCTGATGACTAGGTAGCTGCTGGCGCTGTAATTAGCCTCCGAGCCTTTCTGTTCGCAGCTGCTGCCCTCCAGAATGTGGTCGCCATTGCGCTCCCAATGAAATTTGTGCTTGGAGGGGGAGAAGTCCCGGGCAAGGCAGGCGAAGGTAGACGTCTGATTGTGAAGACGTTCTTCCTCAGATGGGAGCATCACATAGAGACTGGGAAGTCGTATATGCTCGACTGGAAACCAAAGAAACATTCATATTTTGTGAACAGGTTCAAAGAGATCTGGGTAGCGTTTCAATTAAAATAGCAATTATGTAAACGTGTAATTTTAGTGAAGGATTGTATCTTTCATGAGTACTTATATTAAGTCCCTTTTGTATTTTATCACTTTATGCTTGGTGTCAAGTTTATGTTAAAGGGTTTGTAGATTGTAGATTTGTAGATTGTAGATTTTTTTTTGTTGTTTTATTTCAACTTACCACGCCTCAGATTCCCACACATACTTTTTCAGGTCCAGGTCACAACGAAAAAAAATGCTGACTTTAGAAATAAAGCACCACACTGAACACAACTCCATCCCTTTTTAATCATTTTTATTGCCATCATGATTGAAATCCAAAATGTCAAATCACATTCAAATAGGTACGTACAAAGTCTAAATAGCATTAGTTAACAAAAGCTTTAAAAATGCACAGGTTGATGACACAGGCAAATTAATATATGAAGGAGAATAAAATGTACGGTACATTGGGGGAAGGATTCTTCATTTCACCTGAAATAAGAGATGTAACACATCAGCCATTAGTAAAGGCCTCATCCCCGTGTGTGTAATGAAGATCATTTGTAATTAAAGTGCAGAGAATATCAATAACAATATAATTTTCATTAGAACGGGTCTGCTTCTGTGTCTGAGGAGCTAAAATGTAGAAGCTAAGACATTTGGAATGACATAAAACTGCAGAAAAATACAGTATTTGTTCCTGCATTTTGCATTTTGTCTGCACAGACCAGTAAAGATTGCACACCCACCCCCCACGATCAAGTGCTGGCTTGAGATGGCGTGAACTCAAAAGATATAGCTCCACAACAGTGATTGCAACAAGTACCTTTATCCAGTGAAGACCAAATCAATATCTTTTTCCCTCAAGGATCGCTGAACTATCTAGCAAGTGTGTAAACCATCATTATGTTATTTTTGGTTCATTCCATTAATATAGTATATCAATAAAATATCACTAAGAAGCAGTGTGATACAACAATGCAACACTTCTGATTGTTCAGGTGGTGGGGGCTTAGTTTGCCCCTCCGCTGTGGCAACGCTATTTAGCTACTGACTTTACCTTGATGATAGTGGCTCCTGCACTGTAAAAGAGCATGATGAGGAAGAGGAAGATGAAGGTGAATGCTGTATTAGCCATGCCATCGCCATCCATGCTTTGATAATCTGTCCACACAAGGCAGATGTCTACAAGGGGCAGAGGTGACAGTTAGACAGCTCAGCACAAGCCGGGTCTGTATTCTAATTCTGCATACCACCTTGGAGATACAGTACTTGCACACAGATTGCAGGGGTTTAAGAGACACAGTACTTGTACACAGATTGCTCCTGCAGTGTTTGCCTTAAGTTCATACCTGACTAGTCTTGCACGTCAATTGAGAGGAGCGAAAGAGGTGAATGTGTTTTTAGTTACACACCCTCTTGTTTGTGTCTTGGCTTGCTGCTGTTGATGCGGAACTTGGTGCAATATAGCCAACATGTCAGTCCATGATGTGAATGAGCAGAGGAAGAGGACCACCTCAGCTTTTTGATACAAACACAGCACAACTCTGGGCTAGCTTAGCGACAAACATTTGACACAGCTATGTGACACAGAAAGCACATTCAGCTCAGTGGATGTTCTTGTAAAGTATTCTTGTTTTGTCTGTTGTCTTTGACCTGTGATTTTGCTCTGTGGTCTTGTGAAAGCTAACTGGTCAACTGGGGGCTTTTCTTGCATTTTGCTTTTCTATTCATCCAACATCTGACTGATTTACTTAAGTGAAGGAAGTTAAGAATCCAGGACTTCATCTTGACCAAATATCTAACACCAGCTATGCCATTAGGGAAACTCAACACTTACATCACTTTTTTTCTGAAACATATTCCCTTAAAATAGTAGATACTCAGTGGCTGTTATATCAGAATTGGGAAGCATACAATGACTGACAATTACAAACGTGAATAATGACATGCTTTTTTATTGCTTTCAATTTGATTTTTTGCAAACGAGGGGAACAGCACACACACAAGCAAATGGGAAGCACACAATATTACACAATCACAAACGTCCTTTTAATTCACGTGGAATCAAGCACGCAAGAACACAAGAGTGACACCTACGTGCAGACACACACACAACAACACACGCATTGACACATCAGACGCTCTTGCACTGTGGAAGATTCATGCTTAGACTGACTATGCTGGGCTTCTGGGAGGCCTTGTCAATGGACCTGGAGATCATTTGGACACTGGCCTCACTGGCCTCATGGTACACAACACAGCTAAACACCACGTTCTCCCAGTCGTATGCACTGACGGTAAGCTGGCTGTACACCGAGTATTTTCCATTGCCAGTATTCATTACACTGGTGATGTTCCATGTGTACTTATCTGCCACTGGCTCATCATCAGCAAGCCAAGACACAAACACCTCCTTGGGGTGGAAATCTTTGGCATAACAAGTTAGGGTCATGTATTCGCTGAGCTCACGCTCTGGGGGTGGCATTAGGAAGACGGAGGGCTTAACGTGCTCTCCTCCTGAAAACGGGAGAACCATGTTAGTCCTTGCATGCGGGTCAGCCATGGTGCCTTATCTGAACATGCCTGTCTACTGGCAAAACCTCCCCAAAATTGAAATCAGGTTCTGATTCAATCTGATGTTTAAATTGAACAAGGCGGATGTACAGGTGATGCACAGCCAATAATAATGTGTGTTTTTTTTTAACATTGTCCAGCAATCACATAATTAAATAACATAGTGCAAAGAGCAGATGTTCAACTTACCCGTTTTTCGTTTGTAGGACTTTGTTAATCCTGAAGGAACCTTTTTATGAGGGATAAAACAGCTGAACTCTGTACCATTCTGCCATTCTTCAAATTTGATTTTAAGCTTGATGGTGATGCTGCCAGATTCTTCCAGAAGGCCTTCTTGCTCGTTCCACACAGTTGGTTTGCCATCTTTCCTCCATTCTATACCTTCTTTCGTAACGTCTGCAGTGTCACCGTTGAATTTGCACTGAACCCAGCCCTCCTTACGAACAAGAAGATCCTCGGAAGAGGGACCTATGATGTCAGCCTTCACTTCAGCAGCATCTTCATCGCAGTCACCTGTGAGCAGACAATTAACAACATTTAGAGCTTTTCCCCACTAATCATTCATGTACAATTAACATCTTTAAAAAAATGTATATACTGTATATTGTAGCCCATCTTAACTTAATCTAAAGCAAAGGTTGTGGGCTAAATGATGATAGAATTACAATAATTATTACTGATATATTTAGTAATAGAATAATAATAGAATTATTATTACTACTTCATTACTTGATAACTTTACAAACACTGGCTGTTTACCTTACTTGTACGCTACTTTTACTAATCTACTTCACTGGCTACTGGTTTCTGTAAAATAATATAAACATGCATTTGATAAAAATAAAACCTTACCCCTCCTAAACTGATATCCCACTGATCTGGATTTCTCTCCGGTCTTATGCTCGGAGATGCATGTGATTTTGTGTCTTGACGTTTCCACATATCCTCTGGAACTTGCAGGTAGCTGGTAGCAAAGTTAGTGCCATTCACTGTGGAAGTAAAGCTGTACCAACTGGCCATTTCCTGCTTGTCATCGCCTTCTTCTTTCATCCATTTAAATGTGTGCACAGGCGGAGAAAAGCCAGCAGCAAAGCAGGCAAAGGTAGCAGTCTTATTTTGAGCTATCTCTTCGCTCGTGGGTTTCGTTAAATACAGACTTGGACTTTGCAGGACTTCCTCTGCAAAACAAACACACAGACACAAATACAGAAATTTGTGCAGATGCTCAAGTAGTACAGGTGGTAGCCAGAAGAAAGCTGACTTTGATTGCCTTGTGAATTGGCCTATTATATTTCATAAGTGGTAAATGTTGCAGTCTGTTGCCATGAAGGGTTTGTGTGCAAGATACATTTTTCTCATCATTCATGGTTGTCAAAAAAAGTCCCTTGCTTACAAGGAGAGAGAAATTAACTTCAGGTTGCCATCCCACCTCTACCACTGACGCAAGCACAGCACGGAGAGACACAGGCAATATCAAAGCCCCATGGTATGTCGAAGGCAGCAGTTAAACAGAGGATTCTCACAGAACACTGAACAGGAAAGACAAATTATTCGTGTCTTTAAGGGCTTTGCTCTTGTGAGAGTCCTCTGTTTCAATTCTCAACAGACCACAGAGCAAAAAAAAAAAAAAAACATACAGAAGCCAGGGGTAATACAGGAGTTAGATAGGAATATGGACAATAACAGAGATGATGCACTTCAAGCAAGCAGATATTAAGAGGTCAAGGGTTTGGACAAGTCGTGATGCATACCTAACCACTTTCTAGATTACATCAGCATCCAAGAGTTCCATTTGAGAGCTCAGTGTAAGAAACTGAATAACGATGAGCAACAGCACATTGATATGACTTGTTTAGCTATTGTTTAGCATTGTTTAGCATTGTTTTGTTTAGCATGTCTTAAGGCCAGGTGCCAGGGCTAGTGTTAGGATCAGGGTTACAATGGCACAGTGGCATTGCTTTTTACATAACCCTAGTTAGCATACATACATGGTACCATTTCTCTGGTCTCTGTAGCTGCCGTATACAAATTCACCATTTTCCTGTTGTATTAATCAATCATAATATTTACAAAGAAATAGACATCCTTACTATTTTACTTTAATGAAGCACATTCAAATAAAGGGAAAGTCTCTAATGATTTTATCTGCGACTTGCATAGCAAAATCAGTGTGACTTTTTCTGAAGAAAAAGATTATTCTCCACCTACAATTATCTCAGTTTTCCAGTTTCTTCGTGTTGAGATGTTTCATATGATATTCAAAGAAATTGAATGAGAAACATCTGGCATGAGCATTAAAGTTGTATGCCATTTGAGGTAATCATTAACCTAAACGGTTGTCACTAAGTATGCATATTTCAGTTTGCATACATTTCAGGCATCAAATGACACCACTGAATGGAATTGAACATCTAGATGATGTAGCCTAGTAAAAGGCATGGGGTAGACTAGTAATCTCTTGAGAATGCCAAAATGCTGAGATAATGAATTTATATCTTGTTTAGACAAGATAATAAGCAAGCGGATAGCCAATCGAGAACTGTGACATACCATACCATACCCAGTGTCCTTATTAAACTGCACTTTAGTCAGTGAAAAATAATACCAATATATATACAGATTACATTTTTACATATTATTACTTACAAAGACTCTTCTCCTAAATTCTCAATCTAGACCCAAGGTGCATCTTGTAAATCAATATACCGACGTATCAGTTACATTGTACTAATTAGTTAATTTAATATTGAGTACATAGCAATTATCGACCCTTAGTAAAATGTGAATCCAAATCTTTCGATGTAAATGAGGTAGACATGTGCCTATAAGTAGGAATAGGACTGTAATACCAGATCAAAATACAAACGTAACTGATGAATTTTTCTTCCATATTTTAAAACTGGTTTATTGCCAGTGCCGCATATAGTCATAGGCCTAGTTTTAAACAAATGACCTGTGCAATTTGGTTGAGTTTCTAATGTTTGAAAATGTATATTTCATTATATAAGGAAGTAAACTTAAGTAATCATATGTTTAAACACTCCTGTGACATTGCAATTTCTCAATAATACTGAAGCAGGATTAGCCCTTACCTGGTTTAGTTAGAATAATGTTCCTGTTGCCGTCAGGATGCTCCAATTCACAAGTGAACGATTTCCGTGCTTCCCAGTCTGCCAGCGGGACACTAATCTGGCTGATTTTGGAATATTTGCCATCTTTATGGACGTCTGGGTACTGTATGAAGTCAGAGAGGTCTTTGCCTTGTGCATCTTTCCACTTATACTTCAGGGAGTTTGCTGGCGAGAATCCCCCCGTCATGCAACCAAGAGTGACCAGTCCATTGGAGTCAGAGCCACACTGCGAAAGTCCGAAGATGGACGCCGGTGCCGATGAGCCTCCTTATTACAGACAAATAAACAAAACAGATAAGGAAACAAATTAACACTCTACATTAGATCAATTATTAACTCCGATTTCTCCGTACGAACACACAACTTACCGGCTGTGACAGTAACCATAGTGCCTTGTCCCCAGTAATCAAATGCCCAGTTGCACAGAACTTAATAAACCAACCAAGTAAGACAAAATCTTTCTTGCCTTGAGATATCAGCGTTAATTTCCTCTCAGTTTAACTTCTTAAAACAATTTGATTATATTCCTTTGGCTATATCACTTAGTCACGACTGCATATTCCGTGCGTTCATATATTTTCGAAACATTAAACAATCCCAAATAAAATCCGAAAATACATTTCTACACAACTGATTGTAAGATGCTGGGCTTGGGGCTGAGATTCGCTGTTCTTACCAGATGAAACGGTGACCATTGTTCCTTTCCCCCAATAGTCAAAAGCGTAGTCACAGTGAGAATTAATCGCATGTTTGCCTTGCAAAAACTATGACCGGATCGATTTCACAGGTTTATAGATCCATATTTCATAGGACATGAACTAAATAATAATCTAGTGTTTCAAACAGGCTTTTGGATATTTTCGACGAATCTTCGAATTAGTCAAACCAAGCTACCAACCTTAGATATTCTGGCATTTCATTTCAAAGGCAGTGGTAAAGGTGATCAGTGTTGGGTTTGCCTCTTTTATGTTCATCCTAATTTAGAATAAGCGAGTAGTTAACAGTCTGCCTTACCTGCTGAGACGGTCACTGATGTGCCTTTACCCCAGTAGTCAAAAGCGTTGTCACATTGAAATATGTAACAGAAGCACCGGACAAATACTAGTAAGGAAAATGTCACATTCCATGCCGATGTATCCTACCGTTACTAAAATCTTAATTCTTATCACTTCTATGCATTATGAGAGCGAAATATCTTAGCGTAAGAAATCGGACGACATTGTCACACATTCCATTAGAGTAGGCCTACTACTGTCTTATACATGTTAAATTGCAATTTGTGGGTTTCACCTAATTTTCTGACAAAAGTAATCTAATCATCTGGTTCATAAAAAAAGTTTTCAAGAGAAAAAAAATAGTTAGATTTTAAATTAAGTTTTTCCTCACCAGTTGAAACCGTAACTGCTGTGCCTTTCCCCCAGTAATCGAATCCACCGTCACTGTGGCTAACTAAGTAACATTCACTGTACACAAACTTAAAGCCATCTATTTTAACCGTATCTATTCTTATTTTTTTTTCAGAAGACGTCCGATATTCGTGTTAGTTAAGAAAGACATGTTTGGTCTCACCTCGCCATATTTGTTCACATGGGTACTGCGTATAAGAATAAACATTTAATATGTCCCGTATTCCTTGAGCAATGAATGTTATTGAATGTTATTCATTGCTGGTATAATTTAAGAGTAATCTCATTTTTGCATCGGAAAATGTGAATACCTACCTGATGAGACTGTCACTTGAGTTCCTTTTCCCCAGTAGTCGAAGTAGTAATCACTGTGAGACAACTAATTGGGTCTTCATACAGAAAACTCGCACTGTTATTAGGTTAATAAACTACCACAACTGGCGCTATCTGATGAATATGAATTGATTAGACACTTACCAGAAGACACCGTCACTTGAGTTCCTTTCCCCCAGTAGTCGAAATAGCCGTCACAGTGTTCGATCTGGCTATCTCTTGGAGCAAAAACCAAAAAAAAGAAACAGCTTTGACTGCTGGCTTCCTTCGGGTTATCATATATTGGACCTAGTAGGAGGAGGAAACAAGCCTATTGGACAGATTTTAACATTAATCCTCCCCATTATTCAGGACAATTCATGACGGTGTTTCCAATTATCAAATATAAATATTTGTGATATGATTCAGGGAGATCTGCAGTAGATGATGATAGTTATCCAGCTGACCAAAATTTATATTTTACAACTCTAATGTGAAATCCTGATAGCAATGATCAGTCAGAAGAAGGGCATGAGGGTTGAGAAGTCCATACGGCAGTTGTTGATATGATGATGATATGATGTTGTTTGTACAAAAGTTTTACAACTGTGGGACACAACATTCCTTGGTCTCTTTAGTAATTTCCGTGATGTATCTTAAAATGCATGGCTATTTTCAAGTAATCCATTTTGTAAGCTGGCTTTACTTGAGTGTTTATTTGTTGTTGAGGTGTGTTACCCCCTGTCTTCTAAAGTATAAAAACTAGACCTCTCCAGTTTTTATTTATCATATATTAGCTTTTTTCCACTCTGGTGGACTCAATGCGTTTGAGTGTTCAACTTGAAGCAGTATGTATTAATAGACTAACAAAAAATGATTGTCTATGAGTCTCCAAATACTCCTTTTGAGATGTAACTATATACACAAACATACTAAACAATATAGTCTTATCAGTGCAACTGACTCTTTCATCATTTAATCAAATCCAAGTACTGTGAATGTTGACAAAGCACCCAGGGCACAAAGCCACAAGACAATGCGTGCTGATGTTTTGGGTCTTTCGTGTGCATGCAGCCTCATGGCATGTGTTTGTAGACACCTCGTGGCACATTGATTCATGAGATCTCCTCCTCCCATGTACTTATTGTATAGCTTCACAGAACATGGACTTTGGATATTCAGCATCTTTTTTTTTCTTATTTGCTCCATCTGTGGGCCAAATCTGGTGGGGACTTGGCCAGCATAAGAAGAAGCCATGTGACCACAGCCACGGCCACAGCCACAGCCTCAGACACAGCCACAGCCACGGCGAAAGACACAGACACAGCCACAGACACAGCCACAGCCACAGCCACAGACACAGACACAGCCACAGCCACAGACACAGCCTCAGACACAGACACAGACACAGCCACAGACACAGCCACGGCCACAGCCACAGACACAGCCACAGCGAAAGACACAGCCACAGTCACAGCCACAGCCACGGCCACAGCCTCAGACACAGACACAGCCACAGCCACAGCCACAGCCACAGCCACAGCCACAGCCACAGCCACAGCCACAGCCACAGCCTCAGACACGGCCACGGCCAAAGACATAGACACAGACACAGCCACACACAGACACAGACACAGACACAGACACAGACACAGCCATGTTTTCAGCAGTGTTGACAACAGAGCAAGCTCCTCTTCCCTCTTGTTTGAGTTGCTTTTCGCTCTTCAGATTCAGCTGTGCTCCCTGTGTGGCACCGCCACAGATGAATTAGGATTTAGACACCCTCACAAAAGACCCCAGTAAGAAACAAAGTGTACACTTAACTGTTGAGGTACAGGAGGGGAAGTCTAGATAGAATTCTAATGGGAAATCCACAATTTTCTAGGCATTATACTGGTTACGGTGACATTCTATTCTTTATTCTCTGCATAGTTGTATTGTTATTTTTCTGTATAATTGTATTTTTCATTTCATCCCTGTGTATAATGGTGATCAAAATGTGAACGGATCATATACAGGAAGTGGAACTTTTAAGTTGATAAAACAGAGCACACCTGTGGAAAACCTGTGGAAAAGGTTTGTACTGCCTTTGAGTGCGGTCAGGTAGCACATGTGCAGTTCCCTCAGCATCCTTACCTCCATCAGTATACTCAGCATCCTGACCTCACTAAGCATCTTGACCTCCTCAGCATCCTTACCTCCATCAGTATACTCAGCATCCTGACCTCACTAAGCATCTTGACCTCCTCAGCATCCTTACCTCCATCAGTATACTCAGCATCCTGACCTCACTAAGCATCTTGACCTCCTCAGCATCCTTACCTCCATCAGTATACTCAGCATCCTGACCTCACTAAGCATCTTGACCTCCTCAGCATCCTTACCTCCATCAGTATACTCAGCATCCTGACCTCCTTAAGCATCTTGACCTCCTCAGCATCCTCAGCATCCTGACCTCCTTAAGCATCTTGACCTCCTCAGCATCCTCAGCATCCTGACCTCCTTAAGCATCTTGACCTCCTCAGCATCCTCAGCATCCTTACCACCCTCAGCACCCTGACCTTCTTCAGCATCCTGACCTCCTTAAGCATCCTGAGTATCCTGACCTCCCTCGGTACCCTCAGCATCCTGAGTATCCTGACCTCCCTCGGCATCCTCAGCTCCCTTTTCTGGCAGCCACTCATCATCACTGTCACTGTAATTATCATCACTGAATTTCCCCCACCCTGATTGTGGCTTTGTTAGGCCTGCTGCTTGAATGGTTGAATGATGAATATCTTGCCCTCATCCAAGATGTGACCACCACCAATAACTTTAACCTTTTGTCCTGTCTGTATTAAGCTTTCATGGTGCCAGATACTTGACATAACCATTAGAATTGCCATTATAATCATAACTGTGACGGCTATTTTGTCAGGCTGAAAGACTGCGTATCTGAGACTGTGTTGTGCAGCACCGGCGCTCCACAGGGGACTGTGCTCTCACCTGTCCTGTTTACCCTGTACACATCAGACTTCACCTACAACACGGAGTCGTGCCACATCCAGAAGTTCTCTGATGACTCTGCTGTTGTGAGATGTATAAGGGATGGACAGGAGGGTGAGTACAGGAGCCTGGTGGACAACTTTGTGCAGTGGTGTAGGCATAACCACCTGCAGCTGAACACCACCAAGACCAAGGAGATGGTGGTGGATTTTAGGAGGTCTCAGCCTCCTCTGCTACCAGTCGTCATCGGGGGTGTCAGTGTGGAGGTGGTCAACACCTACAAGTACTTAGGAGTTCATCTGGACAGTAAACTGGACTGGTCAGCCAACATAGATGCCATCTATAAGAAGGGCCAGAGCCGGCTCTACTTCCTGAGGAGGCTGAGGTCCTTCAATGTCTGCAACAAACTCCTGCGCATGTTTTACCAGTCTGTTGTTGCCAGCGTATTTTTTTATGCTGTGGTGTACTGGGGAGGCAGCATAAAGAAAAGGGATGCAGGGCGACTGGACAGGCTGGTGAGAAGGGCAGGAGCTGTTGTTGGCAAGGAACTGGACTGCCTAACATCAGTGGCGGAGAAAAGGACCCTGAGTAGGCTGCTGACCATCTTGGACAATGACCACCACCCACTACATAGTACTCTTAACGGACAGAGGAGCATATTCAGTGGCAGACTCCTGTCACTGTCATGCTCATCGGACAGGCTGAGGAAGTCCTTTGTCCCCAGGGCCATACAGCTTTACAACGCCACGCAGAAGGGGAGGGGGAGGGAGATG
>NW_024880634.1:0-17015 GCF_900700415.2 Clupea harengus
CCTGACAATTTGATTGGTCCGAACAATTCTTTGATTTTTGATAATTTCTCCCTAACGGAGCAATGCCAGACCGAACTTCCAGACCTCAAATGTTGTGGGCGGGGCTAAGTTCGGATGGTATCCAGGCTAGTGGCTGGGGATTCTTAAGGCCCAATATATCTGATTTTGTTTTTTTACAGGTTTTATTGGTCATGTTCTCCTTTTTCATTGTGTGTGTGTGTGTCACTTACCATTTATTTACTCATTTTTCTTTTTCTTTTAATAGATAAGTTACTGACAGCCTGGAAAGAAGCTGGCCTGGAGCTTAAGCCCCACCCCTCTGGAGAGTGTAACTTTTGCCAGAAGCCCATTCACTTTGAGGTGATGAGTGAGCGGGAGAAGTCCTACTTCAGCGGCCTCAGTCATCCTATATCAGCCTGTGGCTGACTGAAGAAGAAATGAAAAGAAAAAAAAAAAACATTCCTGTCTGTCAAACTGTACCACTGGGTTTTCTTTTTTTCTTTTTTAAATGTTATAAATTATTAAATCAAGATTCCATAATCTGTGCAGTCCTCTGAAGAGGAAATAAATGTGCAACAAAATCTGATCGATCAATGTTTGTTTCATTTATTACGGTATTAGGAATTGTATTTAATCAGCCATCATGCTGTCATTTGGGCCCGTTATTACAAGCTATACTTAGTTTAAGCTTAGCCACTGTTCTATACATTAGTGTGTTGCCACCATTTTGCCATGGACAAAACACAAAATCAATGGGGCTGTACGCCAGCACCTCAAAGAAATCCTAATGCAGACCGAGTTTTGTAGGTTGAATTATGTAACTTTATTTCACTTATAACACTTACTGATTGTACAGAGAATGGATTTCATTGGGCGTACTTTGTGTATGCAGTCATAGACCTTCAGTTTAACTTTTTTTTTTTCCATGTGTTCAAACTCAAAGGGAATATATATTAAATGATCTTAACCCACTGGCCCAGAGGTGGGAGAGGGATGAAGTGGGTTGAGGTAATGCCATAACTCATTCCTGGGTCACCTGTTGTGTTTGAGAGTTGCTCATTGCCTCATCTCCCCTAGGCAAGGAGGTTTGTGGAAAAACAGCTGCTAGTTGATTCTATCAAATGAAGGCTCCAGTGTGATAAAAGTGAGGAGGCCCATAGAGACTGAAATGAGGTCACCCACATAGCAGACAAAGAGAGTTGGATATCAGGGAGAAATCTTACACTTACGGTCAACGGTCACAGCAGCATACCGGTCAACTGCTGCAAATATTGGTGTGTCCAATCAATAAATTGGAAAAGATATGGGTGTACATTACCAGTCGTTACAGGCACTCAAATTCTCCTGGTTCTGGAAAATATCCTGGCTTTCTAGTTGAATAGACAGAGAAAACCCCTGCTAATCACTGTGCTCCAAGAAGAACTGACCCCACATGTTACTGGCTTTCCAAAGAAAGAAAAAAACAAATACTAAATGTATTTATATCTGTAAACTTTTAACCGGGCACTACTAATCAAGGTTACCTGGGTTTATTAGTTAGTCATCACTTTTGACTTAGTTTCACCACTGCAGCACTTTCTTGATTCAATTATATTATATAAATAAATTATATACGATGAATCAGAATCCTGGCAAAAACTCCACAGAGAAGACAAAAGAACACTCCAAGCAACTCTGTGAAAGGTGTATTATAAAGCAAGCAAGTCGGGGGATGGATACAAGAAAATGTCCAAGTCACTAGATATCCCTTGGAGTAGAGTTAAAGCCATCATTGAAAAAAAAAAAAAAGGAATATGGTGCTGAAAAACCAGGACCATACTCTATTCACAGTGACCGTGCAAGGAGGACACTAATGAGGGAGGCCACCAAGACTCCTCTTGAAGGAGTTACAAGCTTTCGTGGCTGAGGTGGGATAGACTGCATACATCAACTGCTGCCCAACAGCAACCGCTTTATGGGCCACAGCTGAAAAAAGCTCATGTGAAATCTCGGCTAGAGTGCCTGAATGCATACGGACAATTCTGAAGTCAAGTGAAAAAAAGGTTCTTCTATGGTCTTTTTGGCCATCAGACTAGATGCTATGTTTGAAGTAAACCAGTCAGTGCACATCATCAGAAACACACGCCACCACTGTGAAGCATGGTGGTGACAGCATCATGCTGTGGGGATGCGTCTCTGCAGCAGGCCCAGGAAGGCTTGTTAGGGTGGGGGGTAAAATGACTGCAGGAAAATGTTGGGAAATTCTAGAGGAAAACCTGATGCAGTCTTCAAGAGAACAGCAACTTGAGAGAAGATTTATTTTCCAGCAAGGCAGTGGCCCCAAGCACACAGCCAAAGCTGCTGTGTACTGGAGGGGCTGAGTCAGAGTCCAGACCTCAATTCACTTGAGAATTTGTGGCTGGACTTGAAAAGGGCTGTTCCCTCACAATCCCCATGGCAACCTGACGGAGCTTGAGCAGTTTTGCAAAGAAGAATGGGGAAAAAAGGCAGTGTCCAGATGTGCAAAGCTGATAGAGACCTACACTCACAGGCTCAAAGCTGTAATTGCTGCCAAAGGTGCATCTACACTCCTAAAACAAATGTGTTGTTAGCTAACACAATGTTTGTGTTATTACCAATCAGACACATATTGTGTTGTTTTCTACAAATTGTGTGTTGTTTGATCTAACGATTGGACGCACACAACATGTGTTAAAACATTGACCAATCACATCACTACTTCAACATCTTTGCGCGCCCAAATAGAAAATTCCTTTTTGAAAGATGCACTCGTAACCACGGATTTTTGACAAGACACACGACAGCGAAGAAGAAGAAGAAGAAGAAGACACAGGACAGCAGAAGACTAAAGGTAAATGTCTTTGTACTTTACTTGAGTTCGCAAAAATAAAAAGGTAAATACCCTGGGATTTGTATTTGACTATGAGAGGCTCGTTGTGTAAAGGTTGTGACCATCATGCTGGTGTGCTGAATGGGGACCGTTATGTGAGTGTAGCTAACACCAGGCTCTGGCTAACATTTACTAGCTAGCTTGCACTGACAACCTTCAGTTCGTCGTTAGCTAATGTAAGCTACTTCATAATAATAATAATAATAATAATGCATTTTATTTGTAACGCACTCTTCATTCAGAAGAATCTCAAATCTCAATCTCATACTTGCTAGCTAGCTAAGGTAACGTTAACGGTTCAAGTTAGCTATCGATAGCTAGCCAACCTGGATAATTTAATATGTAAAATTGGTTAGCATTTTGTATTCGCTATTGAAACATGGAGAGTGAGAGAGAAAGTGAAAACCTGTCTAGTAACAGCTTGCGTTTTGTAATGATGGAGGCTCTTTTAAGCACATAGATACTCTTTTGTCATAGCTTTAGAGCTAGCTATTTTGCATGTGGTGTTGGCTAGTTCGCGCCATTTTGTATTATAACCATAGAGCAGGTGCAACGCCAGTGGTGTAAATCAGTTTTTCCCGAACCTTTTTCTCTCGCATACAACAGTGATGGTATGTTGGGTCGCATTCAGGAAGATGTGGGGAACATGCACTTATAACTTTTATGCAATGGATAATTACTGAAGCCAGTTTAATTGTTCAAGCTGACTTAACCTTAGGTAAGGGTAGATATCTAATTTGGAATCTAATATTTTCATGTAGACATGCTTTGCTTCAAAGCACTTCAGGTGCTCACGCATCTTCTTCCACCAACTGCATCAGGACGAGGGGCTGGATGGAGTCGCTGCAGTGTGAAATCAGCCATTTCCTACCTCATGGACTTTGTGCAAGTATGTTTGTGTCTTATGACTTTTTGGTTGCATCACTGTTCACTGAACCTCCTGATGTTGTGTTGTGGTCTCCTCCAATGCTGGTTTACTAATGTAGTATTTCAAACGTTTTGTGTTACAGCCTGGAACGAGCATCTCATCATTGCTTGAGAATCCTGATTCATCGAGGGCCCAGCCTTGCATCGTGTGCATTGGACACCCAAGTGGAGCTGCCCAGCAGTATCTGATCGTCGCAAGAAGTAACAAGATTGCTGTGCCACTTGGAGATGAAGGGCGGACCTGCACAATTGACAAGCTCTTCAAGATGTATTGGGTTTGCAATCTCAAGTACCCTGCCCAACTGCAGTCTTTCTCCTTCCTGGAGCATATTTATGAAATACCCATTTCTGTTAACAAAAGATCCAAAGTTGTTGAGCTTATCTCCAAGCTCCGGGCTATATCATAAGTAAGCCATGTATGTGTGCCCAAGGTGCAAGCGTGTCATTGGAGGAGAAGTCAGGAAGCTTATCTGGCATCTTAGAACCTTTCATGCTTGATCAGATTCCCAAGACTTTCAAATTGTATGTTCCCAGGTACAAAATTTTGTAAGTTTAAATAAATGTTATATTCTTAAAAAGTATTGATTGATTGTATGTAAATGTATCGATTGTATGAAATATTGATTGTATGGAAATGTATTTATTACCATGATTTTAAAATAAATTAACATTTTTCTACATTGGGTGTACTCATTTAAATTCGAATCATTATTATGAACATTTATTAACACTAATGTGTCCATATAGGGACCACACATATTGTGTTATATTTGACACAATTACTGTGTGAAAATCTTAACACACATCATGTGTGTGTTTTTTTAACACAGTAGGTGTGTTAAAAGTAACACAATATGTGGGGTCCCTATATAGACACATTAGTGTGTTGGGAATTGACACAACTTGTGTTGATATTAACACATCTGTTTTAAGAGTGTACTAAACACTGACTTGAATGGGATGAATACTTATGCAATTCATAATTTTGTGTTTTATATTTTTAATTAATTTAGATTACTTAATAGTGATCTGTTTTCACTTTGACACGTACAATTCTTTTTCTGCTGATCATGATCATAAACTGACCATGATTCAATGATGTAAAACAATAAAAGGTGAATAAGGAATACTTTTTATAAGCACTTTATATACACTGTATGCCAACAGTCTATCTAGATTGTGTGCCATTTCTCAAGTGCTAAATATTGACCAATTAGTTTCTATCAGCCCATGTATAGCCCATATTCCACCCACTATGCTGTTGTACAATCGGCACTTTGAATGCTGGTCACTCAATCCATTTTGACCCACTGCCAGTCTATGTATCCTTGAGTGTATAAAGTATATGCTACATGTGATGTTTTAGCCTGACTGCCATTGTATGTATGAATGTATCTGCTTGCTTCTGCCTCTGTCTGTCTCTCCTCCCTTCCCTCCTGCCCCCCCCCCTCTGTATCTCCCTACTGCGCTGGCTTCAGGCAGATGGGCTATGTGCTCAAGGTTGCTTCCTGTTAAAAGGGAGTTTTTCCTCCTTGTTGCTGTCATCTGTGCTTGCTCTTGGGAGTTCAGGCCTTGGGGTATGTAAAGAGCCTTGAGAAAATGTCAGTTGTTAATGGTGCTATTTCAACAAAATGTGTGTCTTTGATGCCATCACCTGGGTGAATGTCAATTTTGAAAAGGCCAGGGTCAAGTGTGGTGTTGACTTAAACCTTGGGAATCAGCCTTTTTCCAAATTCAGAACTTTACTTTCAGGGTTTTTAGTCTCCCAAAGATCCCTCCCTCCCGAATCCCCACCAGCTGTATTTCAACCAGATGGAATTTTGTCTGTCTGCTGTCAGCAACCTTTAATGAACCTTGGCTTGTTGGATAGGTCCATGGTTTGCTTATCTCAGTGAAAGGTCACTTCCTCCTTTTATCTTTTATAGGTGAAAGCAAGTCGGACCTGCTTTGAATGTATGTGAGCTATGCCTTGCAGTGTGTGGAGAAGCTGCTCTGAATGTGTGTGAGCTATGCCTTGCAGTGTGGAGAAACTCATTTCAAGAAATATTACACCTTCTCTCAGGGTTGGATGTGACATCAAAGAGCGCTTGACAAATCCTTCAAAATGTTCCTGGGTCAACCTCCTTAGGATGGATAACAATGAGCCTCTTCTTCTACCGAACACCATTCTAGTGGTTATTACTCACAAGCATGTGTGCCAATATAGGCAATGAAATGGACATCTCTGAAATAATCTGTCTTAATTGAAGCTGTGGTTCATGCCTGTGATCCAAAGCTCTCATAGCTGCTCTCGTAACAGCACCCTTATCTGTCCGACCCTGGGGCCTCCCAATGGTATGCAATCATGTGACCACACTCCTTACTCAAGCACGCTCCCTAAGCAAACACGTCAGAGCACTTGTTCTGGTACAGGGTCATTGGAGTGCCTTTGCACGGACTGTTTCCTAAACATCAACATTAAGCCCACGTCACAGCTATTGATGCCGCTCCCTGGTAGCCACTGTATGGAAAACTTGGAGCGTTGTCTAAGCATACTTCATACTTCCTGCCATGCCACTACACACTTGAATAAGTGAGTCATATACATCCAACACAGCCTCTACTGTTTATTATTAACTTTAGCAATCTATTTCTAGTTCTATATTCAGTTATTGGTGATATCTGAGAGATCCACAGTTCCACATAGAAAACAAAAATCACATCTTTTTTTTTGATGTCATATGATGTAGTTGGTAAATCTGGTCATCGTTGTTAAGTATGGTTGCATCACAAGTATTTTCTCACATTTCACATCTACACAAAGCACTTCTCAAAGCCGTAATGACTGTAGTCATTCTTGGAAAAAGGAAACATTTCTGAGGGAGTGAAACTAATACTCTTATGGCGAGGTTTAATACTATTTGACTTGAGGAAAGTGTTTTGCGCGCAAGAGAATTACAGAGAAAACTCTGTTCATTTACAGTACATCCTTGCAACACTGTTCAGTTATAACCCATGTAATGTAACTTCCAAGCTTTCTCAAACTTCAATCGCCACATGGGAAGTCCTGTAGTTGCAATGCGTCCTGTCTTCAGATTCCCCCTGAGTCTTTAACCAGAACTTGGTGTTCTGTACAAACAAGCTCAATATATTTGGTGTTTTTTTTTCATCATCTGAAGAGATGAGAGTATCCCTTGTCAGATTCTTGTTACAAAAGATAATCTGAAACATATACTTAAAAACACAAAAATGTAGACATGGGTATTCATGTCAAAATGTTGACACACAGTAAACCAGTCATAATGCTGAAACCTTCGGTAGCCTTCATATTCCACTGGTAAAAGTGAGGAGGTTATTCCGGGTGAGTGGTACTCACAGTCTTTGGCAGACGGCTACAGGGGGCTCTTGATCCCGAGTGGCCACAGCACTCTGTGACTGGAATGACGCCAACATAGTCAGCTGGTCACTCCACTTATTGGCCAACACCTCTCAATTCTTCAGGCCTGGCTGAGCCCTTCTAGAACGAATCAAATAATATAGAATCAAACAGCCTCACGTGCTTCATCTCCGAAAATTCTCTTTAGAGGTCAGGAGGATTAATGTGGCACTGGCATGATTTTGTGAAAGAGCCTCAATAACTAGAGGGGAAATATATGTACATTTTACATTTACATTTAGTCATTTAGCAGACGCTTTTGTCCAAAGCGACGTACAAGGGAGAGAATATTCAAGCTACGAGCAATAGAACCTGGTGTAACAATAAATAAATACTACTTTACATTAGAAATATAACAAAATGAAATAAAAAGAAAGAAAGAGTGCAGAAGTGTAACTGCTGTAATTGCAAGTTACGCACTAGTCGAAGTGCCAGTTAGGACGGGAAGTGCTCTCTGAAGAGTTGGGTCTTCAAAAGCTTCTTAAAGGTAGAGAGGGACGCCCCTGCTCTGGTAGTGCTGGGCAGCTCATTCCACCAACGTGGAACTACAAATGAGAATAGTCTGGACTGCCGTGCTTGCACAGACGGCAGTGCCAAACGACGCTCACTAGAAGAGCGCAGCATCCTGGGTGTAACATTTGCCCTTACAAGAGCATTTAGGTAGGTGGGAGCAGAACCATCAAGCACTTTGTAGGCAAGCATAAGTGACTTGAACTTAATGCGAGCAGCTACAGGCAGCCAGTGGAGGTCAATGAGTAGCGGGGGTGACGTGTGCCCTCTTCGGTTGGTTGAACACCAGACGCGCCGCCGCGTTCTGGATCATTTGTAGTGGTTTCACCACGCAAGCCGGCAGGCCCGTTAGGAGGGCGTTGCAGTAATCAAGGCATGAATTCACCAAGGTTTGCACCAGCAGCTGGGTGGCATACTGGGTTAGGTACGGCCTGATTTTGCGGATGTTGAATAGCGCAAAGCGGCAGGACCTAGAGACAGAGGCAATGTGGTCCGTGAAAGTCAGTTGGTCATCAATAATGACCCCGAGGTTTCTTGCTGTTTTGGATGGAACAAGAGACAAGGAGTCAATATTGATGCTGATGTTGTGGTGGATGGCCTGTTTGGCTGGAAAGACCATCAGTTCCGTTTTGGCCAGGTTCAGCTGAAGGTGGTGGTTTTTCATCCATGTGGATATATCAGCAAGACAGTCCGAGATCCGCGCCGAGACAGTGGTGTCCTCAGGAGGGAAAGACAGAAACAGTTGAGTATCATCGGCATAGCAATGATAGGAAAAACCATGCGAGCGGATGATAGGGCCCAGCGAAGTGGTGTAAATGGCAAAGAGAAGTGGTCCCATCACCGAGCCTTGGGGCACCCCTGTGGTAAGGTGGTGAGGTACAGACAGCTGACCTTGCCATGACACATTGAACGAGCGTGTGTAATATGTGTATATGTAATATGATATGTTTTGGGGTTGAACAGAAATTAAACATTTACCATATAGATGTTCCTGAATCCCTTCAATTGTGAGAACTCTACACGTGCCCACCTTCTCTTTCCATTCTGAATGTGCTTTCATCAGTAGAACAAAGCTCTTCATGACATGTGTACATACTTGTGACATAATCTAAGCTACCTTTACTCTGGTGAGGCTGAAAGGACTTTGTTCCAGTTGAGACACATCCAGGAACAAGGATGTACAAATAATAGTAATAGTCCGACATGTCTGACATGTCTGACTTTACCGTCACCGAACTATTTCCTGACTGGCAGGTTGTCGCACCAATACAAGTCTGGAATTATTGCTTTGTTATTTCCTCCACAACTCAGTTTTGAAAAAAAGAGTCATTCAACATTTAGTCAAAATACTTTCGAGTACATTTCAATGTGTGACTATGTACATGGTGTATTCTGTTCTCAGTCCCAATGGCCTTGCAATGCTATAAAAACTGAATATCCATATTTTCTATCAGCCATATTTTCTATCTTCATTCCTCTCACTGTTATGAAATATGATGGTGAGTGATATTCATCCACAGGGCTGAGCCAGGGCAGTCTTCCTCTTAAATCAGTTAAGAGCTTTGTGAACAGGTTAGTCGTGCTGTTGTCAGGAACTGAGTACAAAATAATTGTGTACAGAAATAACAGGTTGAAGTCGCTTGAGATTCTAGTAAAGTAGTGTACTTACAAATATTTTTAGTGTAATGCGTTACTGTACTTCGTTACCCATAATAGTAATATCGTTACTGTAATCCGTTACTTTGTAACTCGTTACCCCCAACGCTGTTGAAGTGTTAGCACATGTGTTAATTTGCCTTTTACTGTATTCACTAATGTACTATTGTTACTAACGTACTACTGTTTTTTGTTTGTAGATACATGAAACATTGAGACGTGAAAAGCCTGAGAGTCATTATGGCAGTCGACCTGTGTTCTGAGCTGCAGCCGAGACCTAAAATGATATCCTGTGGAAACCTTTTGCCCATATCTCTAGTTACGTATGCAAATCGTGGTCTAGCATTTTCATTTGAATCTAATCACTCTGAAAAGTGGTGGATTTGGTGGATTTAGAATCACCATAACTAATTTGTGTGGCTTTGTCTGCATTTCTGCAACTCTTTGAATGATAAAAGGTCCACAACTGGATATGATTTCCAAAAAAAAGTCCAACACCTTAAGGTATGAGTAAATAAAATCCCTGAAAAGCAGTCATACAGAATAAAATGGATAATAGTATGACTTTGATTAAACCCAATGAACCGGTGACCTTTCTCTTGTGTATCTATTCTGGTAGCCAGGGGATGAGGGTAGGCACGCAACTAAAGTTCAAAGAAGGATACATTGCCAGATATCCGTATCATGATCATTTCATTGTCACAGTAACCATGGATGGAATGCTATTGTCTCTGTGCTCTGTCTACTAAGATGAATGTTGATGGAATGACACGCCCCTTCAAACATTAGAAAAAAATATCTGACAATCTACATGCAACAATAGAATTAGCCAGAAGTGTTTGGGTGGGTGTTTTGTAGAAGGAAGTAAGTAGAAGGAAGCTTTTTGTTTTCCTGGAATGTGCTGGTTGATAAGCTCACGCAAACCTGCTATTAAGTTCACAGCTACTTCATGGAATATATTCATCAAGGCCTTGTTAATACAAGAATGTGCACTTCTGTGAGAACTGTGATTTGTGTGAAATGATTATGGAAAATTAGAAAATACTAATTTCAATGCAAAGGAAAAGTTATATATATATATAGTATGATAAAATATAATATACTAGTAATATGTTTGTGTATGAGAATAACGGTTCACAATATTAATGTTATTATCATGTGGGAATGATTTTAAAATATTGCATTATTGACTGGATTTGTGAGTGTGTACATTTCATATGGTATAAATTCCATCAAATTGTCTTAGTCTCATTGTGCTGACAATGTAGTCTTGTGACAGGAAAAATGTGTGCATGGAAGTAAACATCCCACTTCAAGTAAAGCCACTATAAACATCACTAAATGGAGCAGATGGCTAAAGTGGAGTTGAGTTAGGGCTGCTATCTCCCATCCTATGATAAGATACAGAGTAAGGTCAAGTGCGGGGCTGAGAGGAAGGTCATAATTATTGCTGTCAAATGTTTTCTTGGAAGTCCAAGGCTGATAACTTGGTTGAGTCATGTGAGTTACAGAGAACCAGGATGTATGAGAATATAATATGTATGGAAGGGAGTAACGCATCACCAAGTTCATACTAAGCATTTCACGGTGGTATTTAATCCTCATCTTAAGCAAGGATTTCAACTAAGTGGATTTCAGCCAAGCTACGAACACTTCATTGCAAAAACAGTCAACATAGCCTGGGACAAGCTTCCTCTTTTCTCCCAGTAGTTCCTTGTTTATAAGTGATAAATTAAATGCCCCATGATAATGAAATGCCCCGTGCTTCCTGATACAGTCATACAACAGTCTTTATGATTCCCGTCACTAAGCAGTTAACCCTTGTGTTATATAGTCCCTTATATAGTTCCCCTGAAAAAGTGACCTCATAGATGATTTGTCATAAAGCAATACTCAGACTATCTCTGACTAAGACATTATAACACTAGGAATGTTCGAGTTGACCAGAATATAGAATGTACAGTGTGTTATTTTGAATGACTACCTGGAAAAACATTTTATACATATGCAGAGTGTCTGATAACACTCTGATAACTTCAAGCTGATAGTTTACAACATATGGCGGCAAGCTCTCCTGTAATCATTCAGGGACACTTGTTGATCTTGACCGGTCTCCATCAGGATTGGTCAAATGACTGAGTCATACAACAGAGTCGATCAACTGAGGACACTGAGATTTGTGGCCTTTGGGTGGCTTGCGTGGACACGTGTGGCTTTGTCAGATTGGGGTCAAAGGTGTCAAAGATCAGGTCAAGTCAACAGCTGTCCCAGTCTTCTTGCTCTTCCCAAAGGCAGCGGCCACAAAACAGAATAACATATTCAATAACAATAATGATGATTCATAGTTGTGTTCTTCAGAGTCTAGGGATACTTTTAAGAGACTAACCTAGGATATTATGACACAACATCATGCATCATATGTGCATACATTGATAAACACTAACAGAACTAATAAATAGTGGATCTTAATAATCATTCAAAACTAAGAATGATACAGTTAATCTCTGAGTTCATCCCATCCACCACTACCAATAACCTCACTACTGTGAACTAATCTAGCCTACAATTAATGTATAACAGCAGGTATGGTTATACAGTAGGCTACATTTTAACAGCGCTCAAAATCGAACAGCTTTCTGTAGCCAGACCTCTAGGGACATCTGGTGTTTTTCTACAGCATTAACACAATGATTTTTTATTTTCTTTCCCGCCTTTAAAATTGTGATCTAGAGTTGCGTGTAAAGATTGCTTCATTTTTGGTTAAAAATGCAGTCCGCGATACTTGCCGGCAATTCATTTATCTTCATGCTACTTACAGGCGATTGATAGATTGTGGCAGCAATGCAATTTAGAAGAAAAGACAGAGGAAGAAACTGGTTGTTTTTTATTCACTGTGATGTATGTTCGTGTGTTCATGGGTTATCATTCTCGGCACGAATATCACACAATAGCCTACATTTTTAACTAATATTTTTGTATATGCGGAAATGTATCTACGGAAAATCCATAAGACTTGATATAGGCTATGCGAGACGTTGATTTTACCCGAGGTATGCTGTCATTGCAATTTACGCCTGGTTTCCACAGTTTTGTTTGGTGTTTGTAGCTCCGTAGAATTGACGCAATATGCCCTCTAGTGTTCAACGCAAGGACAAGCATAAATCCACGGATGGCCTCAAAAAATAATACCTTCGGCTTTTTGCTGCCGATACAGATATAACAATAAAAACTAGAAAATGCATTTCCTGAAGGAAATACCAGTGCATGAAATGCAAAAGTTAAGAAAGGAAGAAGAAAAAGAAACAAGATTGAAAGAAGGAAAGAAGAGAGGAAGAAGGAAATAAGAGTGGAAGAAGGAAAGAAGAAAGGAAAGAAGAGTGAAGAAAGGAAAGAAGAGTGGAAGAAGGAAAGAAGAAAGGAAAGAAGAGTGGAAGAAGGAAAGAAGAGTTGAAGAAGGAAAGAAGAAAATAAAAAAGAAGAGTGGCTCTGGATAAAGAGAGAGTGAAGAGGGAAAATATTGAAAGAAGGAGAGAAAAATGGAGTGAAGCAGAGAGATGGAGTGTGAGAGAAAGTAGACTGAGAGAGATAAAGAGAAAGATGGAGAGAAAAAAAAGTAGAGTATGGAAGGTGTCTGTTAATATTCCTAGTTATACAGTTGAATGGAGAGGGACAGAGAGAAGAGGAGCCTTGGTGCAGGTGTCAGTTAAGCACAGGTGCAAGCCAGTTTAATGACCCTATTATGATGTCGAAATGGCCCAATGTAAGTCAATGGGAAAATTTGTTTTCGTTTTTCTTTAATATCTTAAAAAGTATAAAGTTCAGAAAAATGAAAAATACATAGCATAAGTGTCGTACCTACATACGCGACACAGTTTGAACGAAATTTCTACGTTAAGCGGTTCGAGCTGAATTAATCGCTGAAGTTGGTAAGAAGAAGAAGAAGAAGAAGAAGAAGAAGAAGTATAAGAAGCCTAGGAATAACAATACAGGGCATTTCATGCACTGTAATAAACAATAGCATTTAACTGTCATTTGTGTTGGACTCTGGCAACGGTGAAGCAACCTCTATTTACACTAACCTACTGTGCAAAAGTCTAGGCCACCATTAGCTTTGTTGTTTTCACAAGGTTGAAGTGACAATCCATAATTATTTCTCAGTGTCAGGAAATATGTACACAGTATTAAAAAACACAACATTTTCAGAACAAAATAAGTAAGTAACAAAAGTACGTTTTTAGCATGCCCTCCCTTTGTACATCTTGAACTCTTTTGGAAAGACTGTCTTGAAGTTTTCTTTAGTCATTTTCTGGTATATTATACCAGGCTTCCCTCTGCACTTCCCAGAGTTCTTCTTTAGACTTAGGCTGTCTTTTCTTTCTTTCTCTGTATAGGTGATATTCAGGCCTGGACTCTGTGGAGGCCAGTCCATGACTGTCCGTGTTTTGTCAGCTGTTTTTTTCTCCAAATATGATTTGACTGCATTAGCAGTGTGCTTTGGATCATTTTCATGCTGAATTACAATAATACGCTTTCCAGAAGGAATGGCATGTTGAATTAAAACCTGTCTCTACTTTTCAGCATTCATGATTCCATCAATTCGGACGATATCCCCAACCCCATTGGCAGAAAGGCAGCCCCAAACCTTGACAGACCCTCCACCATGTTTCACCGAAGGCTGCAAGCAATCATTTTTACACCTCTCTCCAACTCTTCTTCTCACATATTGTCGACGATTGGACCCGAAAATGTCAAACTTGGACTCATCACTTCATAACACTCCTCTCCATTGATCTTCTCTCCAATCCTTGTGAGCTTTTTCATAGCTCAGCCTTTTCACCCTGTTTCCCCTTCCAAAAAAGAGGTTTCTTGGCTGCTACCCTAGCGCAAAGGCCAATCAGACTGTAGAAGGATCAACCTGCCATCCAGATGAAGCTGCCAGATGCTGAGCGAGGTCCTTGCTGAACTTCTTAAAGAAGAAACTCTGAGAAATGTCTCATTACATTTTTCTTGGCCTTCCACTCTTTTTTTTGTCCTTGACCTCTTTCTTTATAACAGCTTGAAGACCACACCTTGAGTATCAAGTTTGTTTGCTGATTTCCCTTTGAGAGTGGCCTTGCTGATTCAAAGTTATGATTTTATGTCTATGAAACTTTGTAATCTTTGGCATTTTGAATGGGGTGATGTGATTGAAACTTGGTCTTATATATTATTAGCAAACTCCAAAATGAGTATACAAGAGGTGTATGTAATACTCAACACAAGGATTAAGACATAACTTGGAATCATACAATCAATTCATTTTAGGTTCAATTAGGTTCACTTGAATATTAGTGCAGTGAATCTAATCTCATCTGTCAAGAGAATGTAAGACAGTTTGCTGTATTCTAATAAAGAGACTGAGAAATAAACAGCAAATAAGCATCAATATAATAGAGGAAAATCACAGCGTTAGAGGGAGATAAAGTTTTCATATCAAACTGATAAAGATGATCTGTAGCCTATTTCTTATTGGATTATTGGTTAAAGCACAGTGTTTATCTGATATTATTATCACACTGATATCTATGGATAAATGCAAAAGATGTCTGATAACACAAATTCTCAAAGTGTAAATGTGAGAGTTAAGTGTGAATTCTCCTACGTTTATGTAACTTCAATCTCGGAGGTGTAACAGAATAACATTACTCAGATCCACAATGTGTTAAACTAGTTCCTTTTTTTTAAAAATACAATTATATTGTATAATTGATTTGAATATCAATTTATTCAAGCAACTGAATTGAAGGAAACAGCCTGTTAGCAAATGTATTTATCCAATGCTAACTTCCTGGCACACAGTGTGTACAGGGCTACATGTGGATAGTCTTTTTTGCTTAGGAATGTTCCTAACTGAAGTATTCTAAAGTACTCAATGCAGGACAAACAAAATGCACTGTGACAAAACTAGGTAAAAACTTAATTTAAAGCTACGTCTGCTTTAAGAGAATGGTGTCGGTTCCGGGCGCCAGATGGGGCGCGTAAACTCAAATAGGAACTCGGACTGTTTTGTTGATACCGCTTCCTCTTGGTTACAGCACATAGCATGCCATCTTGCATGACGTTCCAGGCAGATAATGATTAATCTGTAGTCGCGTTTCAAAACAGAAGAAATATTTGGATTTCTGACAGAGGTTGTGAAGAAGCACTGAGATATAATTAAAGCGAATATATTATTATGCATAACGTTACTGTAAACCTGTTGAGATTTGGCAAGTAACTTATCTAGTGCTATTACTACTTAGCGGGGTATCTAGCTACGTTAGCTCACTAGACAGCTAGCTAAGTTTTCAGTAACGAACACTCAACAACAGTTAACATGGTGGTTCTGTAGTCGACGTGTCGGGCAACGTCTTGGTAGCTAAATTGTCACGGACTTCGGCGTTTCTCTGTAAAATCTCTGTTCAGTAATCACCGCGAGTGATGTCTGCAATGGTAAGTTGGCTAAAGTGACTAACAGTTACAGGCAGTTAGGGTGCTATCCTAGCAGCTAAGTTATCATTCATCGTTGATACCTGAAAATAACGTTACATTGTGAAATGGACAACTAACGAACATGTCCATTTCACATCATATACCTTTAGTTTCTCTGTCATGTGATGTCTTGAATGTCACAGAAAGTAGACGAGGCAATATAACGCTGCTTGTCTTTGCATACGGAGTGTGATTGCTGAAGTCAGCAAGCATATTCGATCATATATTATACTGCAAAACATTAGCTAGCAACTTATCTACGGACAGTAGCTAACTTTATCCTACTTATCCAAGTTGAAGTCGTTAACTTGTTATATGTCATTAAATGCCACACATTTGGTGTTCATTTCAGGATGACCCATCACTAGAGAGGCACTTCAAAGGCCACCGAGATACAGTTACATCCGTTGATTTCAACTGCAACATGAAACAAATAGGTAACGTTATCGTTCATTATTGAACTCCCCAATGTCAGAAAACACCGGCAAAAGTTTGACTTGTACTAAATAACAGTATGGTTTAATATTCATTTTAGCCACAGGGTCCGTGGATTCATGTTTGATGATCTGGAATTTGAAGCCTCAGATGAGAGCGTACAGATTCGTTGGTCACAAAGACGCAGTCCTCTCCGTACAGTTTTCACCCTCAGGACACCTGGTGGCCTCTGCATCCAGGGACAAGACCGTTCGTCTCTGGGTACCCAGTGTGTGAGTTATCTTTCTTTAGTCACATGTACGCAGACAAATCACTGACTGTTTTCTATTAACGTCGATGGGATGAATACAATGGAACAACTATTGGTTTAAGACAAATTTCCCTATAAGATTATTTAATCTATTGATGTAATTTCAAACTTTTCACCCAAGGCAGTCAATACAACTTAATAAGACAAATGTGTCACCTTCTCTGACTCCTGAGCAGTTCTGAGATGAAAAGTAAAAAAAAAAAAAAAACGAAAAAGGGTAGGATGTGGACAAATGCACTTTTTGAAACTATGTTGCTTTTACACTGTCATTCGTTTAGTAGACAATGTTGAATTAGAATTCATGCAAAGTATTTTCAATAATGAATACATTTAACTGACTTAAATAATAAAACAAAGGTCTG
>NW_024880635.1:0-17000 GCF_900700415.2 Clupea harengus
TACCTTGAGAGCAGACATATGACGAAAGGCCTTCCTACATGTACTGCACTGGTGTGGCTTTTCCCCAGTATGGATCATCTGGTGTCCCTTGAGATTAGACAATTGTTTAAAGACCTTCCCACATGTAGTGCACTTATATAGCTTTTCCCCAGTATGGATCTTCTGGTGTGTCTTGAGATGACACACTTTGCTGAAGGCCTTCCCACATGTAACGCACTGATGGGGATTTTCTCCTGTGTGAATTATTTGATGAATTACAAGATCAGAACGTCTAGCAAATGTTTTGTAACACTGGGAGCATTCATGTTGTTTCTCCTTGGTGTCCAGTCGCTGATGTATTTCCTGGTATGAAGTCTTTCTGCACTGGGGGCTTTCATGACGTTTCTCTTTGTTTCTTTTCCCCTCAGTATTCCCTTTCTTGTTAGATTGGATCCTTTGAATGTCTCCTAGAATATTATAAGAATACAAAATTCAACAATATATTCTCTCTTCTCCTCTATCTGGTATGTTATTTCTACAATACTGGTACATATATTTAATATGTTTTTATACATTGGTTATTTGATATAAATGAATGTCACTTGAATTGTGACTAAGGATAAAAGTGTCTACCTACAGACTAAATGTAAATGAGAACAGAGATAAACAAACATGAAGTACAGAACCGGAGAAAAAATGATGGCAGAAACTCTCTCTCATTTGAATGTAACAGACTGCAGATATTATCCCATGACTAAAATAAACCCACAGTATTTCTGTTCATTGAATAGGTCTCAAAGTGTGAAGCAGGAGTTAGCCATTCTCTAAAATTCAAGTGTTGTAAATATACACAACCCTCTACAATAAGCAAGCAACTTACCTCTAGGTGAAGAGTCGAAGTCACCATATTCTCTTGAATCAAATTCTTCTTCATCTTTAATTTCCATTGGTGAATAGTTTTCTTCTTTCAAGGTCATGGTGGGTGACTTGGACATTTCGGCCTTCCTTTCATTTTCCAGTCCAGGCTTTTCTTCCACTGTCTTAAATGTAGACAGACTCTCTTGTAGGAAAGCATCAAATTCTTCTTCTTTTATCTCCTTCTTCACTGAAGTCGGCAGTTGTGAAGGTTCAGTAAATCCAGACATTCTTGACTTTAGTTCTGTTTTGGAAAAAGAAAATCTGTGAAAATCTGCAAAGAAAGAACTACAGTATAGTTGAACTGCTGGTGAATAACAAATACAGTATACTTCCAGAGCATCCCAGTGCCAGCCTTAAAAAGATGAGTTCAGTAATCTGACTCCACGCTGTGGTGTTAATATATTGCTTCTTCTGTCTGACCAATTAGCTTCCTGGATTCAAACCTAGCCAATCAGCTGTAGGAGCTCTTAGAATGCAAACTAGCATCACAAAGGGTTATGGGCAGTAATTACATGTTTATAAGCACCATTTACACGTCTGATGGTCCTGGCGTGGGCGTGCAGCCTGCAGACTCCACAGAGGAGTGTAGTAGGGGGCTGGGAGTGTGAACTGAGAAGTGATGGGGGATGGTGAGGAAAGGTGCACCTGGGCTGGTAAACTGAAGGAGGCTTCCAATCTGCCTTAAAGCTTGTTTATACTGTATGCATATGTGATTATTCATGTAAGCGTGTGTGTCTGTAATACTGATATAAAGATAAAGTGTAAGTATAATATCAGACCTATATACCACTTAAAAGAACTATGGAATTAAATAAAAATCACGAAACGTAACAAACTTTTTTTTGTAAGTACACAGAAAACATTATCATTTACACCAGAATCCCAATTATTTACCCCACAAGAACGTATGCAATTCATATCAATAATAATAGCTTCATTCTTGGCAGTACTCCAACTTAAAAAACATTGACAAAATGCAAAAGTTTTTTCCAATTCAAATCATCCTCAACATGAAGCTATTTGCAGTGCTCCGACTGATCTGGTCATTGGCCATCGGTGTCTTAGCAGTGCTATGTCTGATCTGGTCATTGGCCATCGGTGTCTTAGCAGTGCCTCCAGTGCTCCCCTGCTGTCACGGGACGTAACGTCTCAGACGGGTATTTACGATGAAACAAGAGTATATTTATGAAAACAGCCAGGGACCAGGGGAATAGACTACGTGCGTGCCTGCAGTCAGTTAGATGGAAGAGTAGGCGTTTCTCAAAGTGTGGGGCGCAGAGACGTGAAAGGTGGGGCGAATGGACGTGATGAATGGGAGATACATTTTTTTTACCCCTGATTCATGGCATTGCTTTCCTTTATAGACAATAGATTTTGATTGACGTCGGCGTATTAATTGCAGCGGGACCATTTAAAAAAAAAAAAACTTTAGTTTAATTTAGTTAGGGCTGTAAACTGTTCTCGCTACGTGTTTTACATATACTCAATATCAATATCGACTCTTTATCTCTTGTTCCATCCAAAACAGCAAGAAACCTCGGGGTCATTATTGATGACCAACTGACATTCACGGCCCGCATCGCCTCTGTCTCCAGGTCGTGCCGCTTTGCGCTATACAACATCCGCAAAATCAGGCTGTACCTAACCCAGTATGCCACTAACATTCTTGAGTAAAGCACAAGTAAAACCATTTGCTAACCATTCAGTGTTTAGTAAATGTTAACGAAACATGGCAATGAATTAGATCTGAATTCTACTTAACCAACTATTCAGCAACTTACTTGTAGAAGAATCGTCATCACCACATTCTCTTAAATCTGGTTCCTCTTTAATATCGATCAGAGAAGAATTTTCTTCTTTGCAGCTCAAGGTTGGTGATGTGTGCATCTCAGTCTTACAGTCATGATCCAGTTCAGGCTTTTCTTCCACTGTCTGAATTTCAAACAGATACTCTTGTAGGAAATGATCAGATTCTTCTTCTTTTATATTCTTCACTGCCATGAGTAGTTGTGATGGTTCAGTAGATCCTGACATTGTAGACCTCAGCTGTCTTTTGCAATGGAAACCCAGCAGGACATTTCTGTAATACAAGTAAAAGTTTAGCAACATGCCCAAAGACCACAGAGACACAAACAGACACAAAGACAAAAACAAAAAACAAAAAAAAACCTAACATCTGACAAAATATAAACTGGGACAAATAGATGGTCTGTACAATAAGTCAGAAAAAGATTTTTAAAGTGAGAAAAAAAGAAACATTTTACAAAAAGCATATATGAACAAATCCGTATTGGCTTAATGTAGTCATCCTCCTACCCAAATCAGACATCTGTACATGCTTAATGTAATCACCATCCTACCCAAATCAGACATCAGTACAGGTTTATTTCATGTTCAGATTTTGTCATGTTTTTTCATCAAAAGCTGCCCTTTCTCTCAAATAGCCCCTGCTTGCGTGCAAAATCGCTCTGTTCCTGCTCAAAACTGTTTGTCTGCACTCAAATACACTGTTGCTTGCAGAGATGTCCTGTGTTTCAGTTTAACTTCTTGGACTCAAATACACTGTTGCTTGCAGAAATGTCCTGTGTTTCAGTTTAAGTTCTTGTGCACTCGGGCTGCTTCTGCTCACAGACTTCTGCTCACTATCGGGTTAGCGCGCTCTCTCTCTCTCTAATTGTTTTGAAATAACCTTACCTAAATTCACCAACCAATACAAACTCATGACGTGAAATGAACGAAAATGCTCTCAGATTGCGAGACCACGCTCTATATTAAAGGATAAAAACTTCATACATCGACAATTTTATTTAAGTGAGTTAATCAACTATTGTTAGGCGCATATTTACATTTAGTCATTTAGCAGACAATTTTGTCCAAAGCGACGTACAAGGGAGAGGCATATGAGCCCCTATCGCAAACTTTACACACACCAGATATGCCAGAGTTATGGCATATATAGGCTTATTGGCATCACACGGCTACTCGGCTTACCTAGAAAACGGGAGCTCCAGATAAACTTATGTTAGGCGTCGGTCAGTCGGGGTCATAGCCTCATAATGCTCAGTGTCGGGCATATTCTGCAGCCGTTTTAGGTTTATTTTAGACGGACAACAGCTGTATTAGGATTTTAAACAACTATAATCCAGCATCGAATGCCTTATTAGGAACCCTTTCTACTCTAACCACCGCAAACATCTGTGTGTATTGTTCCCGGGTTTCAAGCACGTTGTTTGTGATGAATGTTCCTGGGAGCTGGCGACAATAAGAGACGTTGAAGGCGGTTAAGAGTGTCAAAATAAAAGTCCAACACAAAGTTCAGTATAAAATGTTGGTTTGGCTAACGTTTCTACGTTTTGCACAACACATACCAATTGTACTGCCAGCTAGCCTACATAAATGCAGTGTATGCTATATTGCATCTGCAAATATTGTAATTTCATTAAATTCAATTCAATTTTATTTATATAGCAACTGAAATGGTCTTGAGTATCAGAAGGAAGGAGGAATTAACATGAAATACACAATATAAATAGAAGATACTAAACCGTGTCCTCATGACTAGGGTTTTTCCATAGTATCTCTTCACAATGAAACAGACTGCAGATAGTGTCCATATACTTTACTTTATATTTTACCTTCTTTGCAGGTCAAGGTTGGTGACATGTGCGTCTCAGTCTAACAGTCATGAAACACTTTCTCTCTTTCAAATGTAACAGACTGAAGATAGGTTTCCATGATTGAGGTATCCCCATAGTATCTCTATTCTCTCCATAAGACTCACATTTTGCTAAGTGAAGCACAAGTCAAACCATTCGCTAACCATTCAGTGTTTAGCAAATGTAAACGAAACATTGGAATTCATTCCATCTGAATTGTACTTAACCAACTATTCAGCAACTTACTTGTAGAAGAATCGTCATCACCATATTCTCTTAAATCGGGTTACTCTTTAATTTCCATCAGAGAAGAATTTTCTTCTTTGCAGTTCAAGGTTGGTGATGTGTGCGTCTCAGTCTTACAGTCATGTTCCAGTTCAGGCGTTTCTTCGACTGTCTGAATTTCAAACAGATACTCCTCTTGAAGGAAATTATCAGATTCTTCTTCTTTTATATTCTTCACTGACATGAGTAGTTGTGATGGTTCAGTAGATCCTGACATTGTAGACCTTAGCTGTCTTTTGCAATGGAAACCCAGCAGGACATTTCTGCAATGCAAGTAAAATATTAGCACAATGCCCAAACACCACAAAGACACAAACAGACAGAAAGAAAGAAAAAAAAAACACCCTAACATCTGACAAAAGATAACCAGGGACAAATGGATGGTCTGTACAATATCACACAAGTCAGAAAAAAGTTTTTTTAAAGTGAGAAAAATAGGAACATTTTACAAAAAGCAATATTTGAACAAATCAGACATCTGTACGGGTTTTAATGTAATCACCATCCTACCCAAATCAGACATCTGTACGGGCTTAATGTAATCACCATCCTAGCCAAATCAGACATCTGTACAAGCCAGAGGTGCAAAGTAACGAATTACATTTACTTATGTTAATGTAATTGTCTTTTTTTGTGTACTTTGTTATTTTTTCAGTAGTTTTGTACACTGCAGTAACTATTCGAGTTATCACGTTCATTTAAGACTCCAGACCGGTTCAACAGTAGAGTGCTTCCAGCAAAACTGAAGTACATATATGGCACAGAATGTAAAACTCTAAAGCTTTCATCTAAGGTGATCAACCGATTGACGCTGGATAAAGTGACGAAACGTTAATACGACGGCAAGAAGTGACAGGATTATCAATGAATAAAGTTACTATCTGACGGGCTAAGGTAGTTGTTGTCAACTTGCTATTGTTAACTTAAACTGACATCCAGCCCAAATCAGACATCTGTACAGGATCATTTCATGATCATTTCATCATTTTGTAATGTTTTTTTTTCATCAAAAGCTGCCCTTTCTCTCAAATAGCCCCTGCTTGCGTATAAAACCACTCTGCTCCTGCTCAAAACGGGTTGTCTGCACTCAAATACACTGTTGCTTGCAGATATGTCCGGTGTTTCAGTTGAAGTTCTCGCACTCGCCCACTTGTTGCTTCTGCTTACAGACTTCTGCTCGCTCTCGCTATCTCACTCTCTCTCTCTCTCTCTCTGATTGATATGAAATAACGTTACCATAATTCACCAACCAATACAAAATCATGACGTGATATGAACAAAGATGCTCTCAGATTGAAAAACCAAGCTGTAGCCTATATTAAAGAATAAAAACGCCATACATCGACACGTTTTATTTACGTGAGTTAATCATCTATCGTTAGGCGCATACGAGCCCCTGACGCAGCCTCAGAGTTATGGCATATATACATTTGGCATCACAAGGCTACTCGACTTACCTAGATAGAAAATGGGAGCTACACAGAAACTTATTAGGCGTCGGTCGGTCGGGGTCATAGCCTCATAATGCTCATTGTCGGACTTCTTCTGCAGCCGTCCTCGATTTATTTTAGACGGACAGTTACATTAGTATTTTAAAGAAATATAATCCAGCCTAGAACGCATTCATAGGAGCCCTTTCTACTCTAAACACCGTAAACTTCTGTGTGTTTTGTTCTCGGGTTCGGAGCATGTTGTTTGTGATTAAAGTTCCCTTGAGCTGGCGACAATAAGAGACATTGAAGGCGGTTAAGAGTGTCAAAATAAAATGTTGGTTTGGCTAACGTTTCTACGTTTTGCACAACACATACCAATTGTACTGCCAGCTAGCCTACATAAATGCAGTGTATGCTATATTGCATCTGCAAATATTGTAATTTCATGAAATTAAATTCAAATGTATTGATATAACAACTGAAATGGTCTTGAGTCTTTTTACTGAAGGAAGGATGAATATACATGCAATACACAATATGAATAGTAGATACTAATGGAGAGAGCCAGCATTTAGAGTATTGGTTGTAGAACAGCGTAGTGGGTACACAGTGTCCTCATAAGGTTACTATTATCAGGATAAAAAGAGCAATGAAGCAGAAAACTACGTCAAACTACATCAAAGCAGAGAAATATCTTGCAAATAACCGATAAAGAAATGAACACTAATCCATCCACATTACATTACAAGCCTTTGGAACTGTCCACTAACCCATCCAGAGTACATTACAAGCCTTTGGCCACTAACCCATCCACATTACATTACAAGCCTTTGGCCACTACCCCATCCACATAACATTACAAGCCTTTGGCCACTAACCCATCCACATTACATTACAAGCCTTTAGAACTGTCCACTAACCCATCCACATTACATTACAAGCATTTGGCCACTAACCCATCCACATTACATTACAAGCCTTTGGAACTGACCACTAACCCATCCACATTACATTACAAGCCTTTGGCATTAGCCACTAACCCATCCACATTACATTACAAGCCTTTGGCATTAGCCACTAACCCATCCACATTACATTACAAGCGATGGCGTATATGTGTGTGTGTGGCTCAGTGGTTAGCACTGTCGCCTCACAGCAAGAAGGCCCTGGGTTCGAATCCCGGTTGTTCCAGGTCGTCCCAGGTCCTTTCTGTGTGGAGTTTGCATGTTCTCCCCGTGCCTGCGTGGGTTTACTCCGGGTACTCCGGTTTCCCCCACCATCATAAAGACATGCATTGCATCGTATGAATATGAATGAATGTTGGTGGTGGTCGGAGGGGCCGTTGGCGCTGATTGGCAGCCACGCTTCTGTCAGTCTGCCCCAGGGCAGCTGTGGCTACTGAGGTAGCTTACCACCACCGGTATGACTGTGTATGAATGACTACTGGACTCTGTAAAGCGACTTTGGGTATATAGAGAAGCGCTATATAAGATTGAATTGATTGTGTGTGTGTGTGGCATTGGCCCATCTTCCATACTAAGAGGTGACAGAAAAAGGGAACTTCACAAGTGGGCCTGTAACAGTGAGGCTTCTTCATGCCATCAGTGGCTGGAACTCTTTTGTAGCCAACTGCTTACTTGGGCCTTTGTCACCACTGGATTTATGAGCAGTGTGCATGGTTCTTGCCATAGGCCATAGTGTTAAAAATGCTGCCTCCACCAGTTGCATCCAGCTGTGCACCCCACTGTGCGGGCCACTCACGGGACCTGGGGTCCATAGAGAGGTCATCCTATCATTTGATCCCAGAGTTCCGTAGGGCTCGTGCACAGTGGAAATTTACGGACCTTTTGATCACTTCAAACCGGTTTCAAGGCTCCCCCTCATCTCCACTATATAAGTCCGACCCTCCGATGGCCAAGTTGTCGGGCACAAAAAACTGGAGTTGGAGAGGTCGTTGTCAAGGAGTGCGTTGGACAATTCGGGTTGCATGCATAGCCATTACACTTCATCATTGTTATAACTCACCCTGGTGCGTGATGATAAACAGCTGTCCTCACAGAAGCTGATATATGATGTCACAGCTTCTGTGTACTCATCCAGACTGTTGGTAGCGGTCCTGAAGACCTCCCAATCACTACAGTCCAAGCACGCCTGAAGATCCTCCACAGCTTCACTGGTCCACTGCTTAGATGTCCTCACAACAGGTTTGCAGAGTTTTAATTTCTGCCTGTATGCAGGGATCAAATGGACCATGACGTGGTCAGAGTGTCCCAGTGCAGCCCGGGGGACGGCATGATAGGCATGGCTAACTGTGATGAATATAATCATACATGGCACTTTTGCCTCAATGTTTTAGTTAGGTGAAATATACAACAATATCAAGGCATAGCAGACTACCTCAGAGAGTGAAAAACAGGTTGGGACTTTGTAGTGTTAGCTAAGATGCCACTGCCAGACTAACTTGAACAGGTTCACGACATTCTATTTAGAATGACACAAAAGTATCACCTTACCAGTATCAGTTAACATCATAGAAGCTCTCATGTTCAATGATGAGAGGGTTTATTAGCATCTCACTTCAACACAATGACAATATGAAAGCAGCCAAGGAGATGATGTCACACTGTTTCATGATTTATTGGTTACATAATTGCATCAGTTTTTAATAGAAAGTTTACCTCCAGGAGTTTATTAGCATCTCACATCAACTCTCAGTACAGTAATCCTATCATGACACTCCTATATCAATGAGTATTTGCTACCCTAACAGCCAATGAGATGATGTGACACTATTAAAGCAGCCAATGAGATGTGACACTGTGTCATAATCAGTTTTAATAGAAGGTTTACCTTAACTGCCACTCGGTGGGTTCCGGGATTGTTAGACCAGAGTAGAACACCTTCTTATTGTAACCAAATTCTAGAATTAGGGAGCATCACTTTGACATCCTTTGTGTGTGTGTGTGCCATTAGGTTTCTGTTTTCAGATGGCTCCAAAGCTGAGAGCTTTGAGCAAACATCTTCCCACACACACACACATCTTGCATAAGGTTTCTCCCCAGTGTGGATTCTCTGAAGTCAGTACATAACACACAAAGACAGCTCTTCCCACATTCATATCAAACAAAAGGCTTGTCTCCAGAAATTGATTCTACATTCTCATTGCACACAAATGTCTCACACAGAGGAATAAAGTGTTTGATTTTTGTAAGTGTGATGCTTCATCTTGAGCTAGTGGTATAAATATACTGGAATTCTTACTGTTAATTTGAAAATGTGCTGTTTTATCAGCATTTGAGACTCAGTCAGGCAATGGTGGAAAAATGAGGAACAAGGTTTTATTTACAATAATGCCCATCAAGTGAGAGAAGAAGGTTTCACTTGTAGATCCATCAACTTCTCTAATTAGAACAAAGAAAGTCCCAGTTGAAGTATCCTTGGTCTGACAGGAGAAGGAGTTAATCTCCAGGCCCCCTGACATGGGTCACACTAAGTACACTCAGGCTTAAAAGTGATTTTAGAGACACATGGTCCCCAAATCATTCAGTTCTTCTCCTCTTAGAGCTCAGCCTCACACATACAGCTCAGGAACAGAGTCACACATGTAACAACCAGATATACTTCAAGAGGTCCTCTGCTTAACCTTAACTCTAACTCTAAGATACACAAGGGCATAAAGTACATGTGAATATAAGAATCATAAGACATTAGTTCTGATTTTCATTACATCACACCTCTGGGGGGTCACACTTTATTCCTCTTTGACTCTGGCACAAGTGTGACATTATAACTCTGCCGTAACAGCGTATATCAGATGACTTGTCATTAAGATGACACTGCCTGACTGACTTGTAGTTAAGGAAACACTGAACATTTATTTTGATTCCCAGTGTAATGCCCACCCCAAGATCCAACCACATTGTTCAGCTGTTGCCAAGCTCACAGCGTTCATATGAGGCTCCGTTTTCAGCCTTAAATATAGAAAGCTTATGCATACACTACCTTTTCTTGTACAAGTGCTTGTAGCTGCTTGTAGATTGTAGTTTGTATACAAACAACCCCCCCCCCCCCCACCTAACACCTACTTTAAAAAACATAGTTTTCAATCTCTACCTCAACAAAAGCTTCAGACATGAAGAAATTATACATCGCTGTGAACATTACATATGTTGTTTAAAACTAATTTACTCAAACATATTTCAAGAAATGATACTTTATCATGTATTATCAGGGCAGCACATCACAAGTGTGGATCCTCTGGTGTCTTGAGATTACCCTTTCGACTAAAGGTCTTTCCTCACTGAGAACACCCATGGGGATTTTCTCCAGTATGGAAACATTTGTGTACCTTTAGAATAGAAATGTGTCTAAAAGCCTTATCACATGTTTTGCACCGGTATGGCTTTTCCCCAGTATGGATCCTCTGGTGTGTTTTGAGAGAAGACATAAGGCCTTCCCACATGTACTACACTGGTGTGGCTCATCCTCTGATGTTTCTTTAGATCAGACATCTGAATGAACGCCTTTCCACACTGAGAACACTGATGTTGCTTTTCTCCAGTATGTGTAATCTGATGTTTGGTGAGGTTGGAGCTTTCCCTGAAACACTTTCCACATGAAGTACACTGATACGGCTTTTTTCCTCTGGTGTGTCTTGAGATGAGACAATTGACTAAAGGCCTTCTTGTGCATTTTCAGCAACGGTGGCATCATACTACGAGCTCATTGCACACACTTTTGTCCAATTTCATATCTTATAGATGTAATGCTTCATTCTGACATAGCGGTATGATACAGAAGAATCCAGATTATTTGTTTGTAGTTTATATTTGATTCTAGTTTGTGTAATTCATCAATCAATGGTTCTTGAGCAGGATCTCTTTCCCTCCCTGTAGAGGCTTTTTAAAAACATAAAATGTGTATATCATATTTTCAATTTGTATCTTTGCTATGATGTTCAATCTCATATTGACAGACAGAAATTGAGTTTGGAGAGGATAGAGGTTGTTTACCTGTTTCAGAGGATTTTTGTTTATAGCTTAATGTGATGTGGCTGTGATTGAGAGTGAAATCTGAGGCCTTACTGTGGAGTAGTTGATAGGACTTGGATCTGTGACTGCATAAGCTACTACATTACTGCAGAGAGGGGAGCAGTAGGTCAATCTACCCAGAGTCACCTTTCTTTCGACCATAAGAAATGAACAGACCCAGGCTGTTATAGAGCTGTAGTACTTGTTTGCCATTTCTGTTTACAATACTGTCATTGTTCTCACGTGGTCTAAAGTTGTTTGCTTTGATTAATCTGTGTGTCATCAATGTATGTATTCCAATTTGAATTCATATAATCTGATTCTCTGTCAGTTCTCTTTCCATTCATGTCTCCCATAACCAAGACTGGGCCTTCAGATTGGAACTGTATAATTTCAGACTCATACGGGGGTATATAGTTATCATAATTATTATGGATTATAATTTCTGATTGTAGTATTTGAAAGTCAGATGGCGCACAGGTAAATGTGAAGATCTGAGGAAGTGAGTTCCTTTCATGACTTAATCCATGCATGTGATTTCTCTTTCTGTTCAGTATAAATATGACTTGCACGTTGTCAAACAACAGTTCCCTCTGACCCCTCTGACTCTTTGACATATTTGACATGAGAATGTTTAACAGATGAAATACAGAGTTCCCTATAATAAGGAATGGAGAGACATTTAGTCTCCCCCTCCCCTCCCCCCTCTGACACTAACAGATCTATGAGCTGTTGATGAGCCCACAGCCTTCAGATGAGGTTCTGTTTAGGCCATGGGTCTAGGAAGCTTGCACAAACACTACTTTTTTTTGTACAAGCGCTAACTGCTACTGGTCAATTAAAAAATGTACACCCACACACACACACACAAATCCCAACAAACATACTTGGGAAAAAAACACTCACTTCAAGTTTTTGTTTTATTGGATTCATGTACCCTAACAATTTATGTTTCAAACTCTACCCCAACACAAGTTTCAAATATGATCAAATAATACTTCACCTTGTACATCAAATGTTGTTGAAAACTCAGCTATTCAAGAAATAATTCAGTTAGAGATACTTCATGTATTAGCAGGGCAGCACATCATTTGAATGGATCCTCTGGTGTCTCTTGAGATGTGACATTTGACTAAAGGTCTTTCCACACTTAGAACACTGATGTGGCTTTTCTCCTGTATGTGTAATCTGATGTTTGGATAAGTTGGAGCTTACCCTGAAATACTTTCCACATAAAGTACACTGATACGGCTTTTCCCCAGTATGGATCCTCTGGTGTTTCTTGAGAGCAGACATGCAACTAAAGGCCTGCCCACATGTACTGCAATGATGGGGCATTTCTCCAGTATGGATCATCTGATGTGTCTTGAGATGACACAATGTACTGAAGGCCTTCCCACATGTACTGCACTGATGGGGCTTTTCCCCAGTATGGATCCTCTGATGTCTCTTGAGATGAGGCAATCTACTGAAGGCCTTCCCACATGTACTGCACTGGTGTGGCTTTTCCCCAGTATGGATCCTTTGATGTCTCTTGAGATGAGACGATTGACTAAAGGCCTTCCCACATGTACTGCACTGGTGTGGCCTTTCCCTAGTATGGATCTTGTGGTGTATCTTGAGAGCAGACGTGCAACTAAAGGCCTGCCCACATGTACTGCACTGATGGGGCTTTTCTCCAGTATGGACCCTCTGGTGTCTCTTGAGATGAGACATGCAACTAAAGGCCTGCCCACATGTACTGCATTGATGGGGCTTTAGTCCAGTATGGACCCTCTGGTGTCTCTTGAGATGAGATGATTGACTAAATGCCTTCCCACATGTACTGCACTGATTGGGCTTTTCTCCTGTGTGTATTCGTTGATGAATTGCAAAAGAGGAATGGCTTTCAAATGTTTTGAAACACTGGGAGCATTCATGTTGTTTCTCCCTGGTGTCCAGTCGCTGATGTAATTCATGGTATGAAGTCTGGGGGCGTTTATGACGGCTCTCTTTGTTCCTTTTTTGCTCAATGTTCCCTCTTTTGTTAGATTGGATCCTTTGAACGTCTCCTGTAATGTTAGCAAAAAAAAGTTTCAACAACATCCCTCTCCTCAGTAATTTCGACAATACCAGCAAACACATATCCTTTGTTATATTCATACCTATTGGCCATTTGCTAAAATTGCACATCATTTGGAAGTGACTTAGTATAAAAGTGTCTACCTAGAGACTAAATGTAAATGTAAACAGAGATACACACACATGAATTAAAGAGCTGGAGAAAAAAAATGGTGGCAGACACTGTCTCTTTTGAATGTAACAGACTGCAGATATTATCCCATGACTAACATATACCCACAGTGTTTCTGTTCTCTGAATAGGTCTCACATTGTGAAGCACAAGTTAGCCATTCTCTAAAATTCAAGTATTGTAAATATACACAACACATGACAATAAACACGCAACTTACTTGTAGGTGAATAGTCTAAGTCACCACATTCTCTTGAATCAAATTCTTCTTCATCTTCGATTTCCATTGGTGAATACTTTACTTCTCTCAAAGTCATGTTGGGTGACGTGTTCATTTCAGTTTTGCATTCATATTCGAGTCTAGGCTTTTCTTCCACTGTAAATGTAGACGGATACTCTTGTAGGAACTCATCAAATTCTTCTTCTTTTATCTCCTTCTTCATTGAAGTCCGCAGTTGTGAAGGTTCAGTAAATCCAGACATTTCTGTTTTCAGTTCTGTTTTGGAAAAAGAAAATTGGTCACACATTGGATGCAAAGATACAGTGAAAATGTGCTGGTGAATTACAAATACTTTATACTTCCAGAGCATACCAGTAGCAGCCTTAAAAAGGTGAGTTTAGTAATCTGACTCCACGCTGTGGTGTTAATATATTGCTTCTTCTGTCTGAAGCTAAGGTGCTGATTGGCTAGTTCTGAATGCAGGAAGATAATTGGTCAGACAGAAGAAGCTGATCGGCTAGGTCTGAATGCAGAAAGATAATTGGTCAGACAGAAGAAGCTGATCGGCTAGGTCTGAATGCAGGAAGATAATGGGTCAGACAGAAGAAGCTGATTGGCTAGGTCTGAATGCAGGAAGATAATTGGTCAGACAGAAGAAGCTGATTGGCTAGGTCTGAATGCAGGAAGATAATTGGTCAGACAGAAGAAGCAATATATTAACACCACAGCGTGGAGTCAGATTACTAAACTCACCGTAGGAGCTTTTGGAATGCAAACTATCAAAGGATTATGGGCAGGAATTTCAGGAATTTCATGCCTGCAGAAACTCCACAGAGGAGTGTAGTAGGGGGCTGGGGGTGTGAACTGAGAAGTGATGGGGAAGGTTGGGTTGGGGTGGTAAGCTTGTGCATACTGTGTGCATATGTGAGTATTTATGTAAGTGTGTGTCTATCATACTGATATAAGGATAGAGAGTAAGTAAGTATAATATCAGACCTACATACCCGTGTGAAACTTCACTTTAAAAAAAATATGGAATTAAATAGAAGTCACGGAACCTAACACATTTTAATTTTTTTTACAGAGAACATTATCATTTTCACCAGAATCCCAGACATTTAACCCAGTTAATTCTATGGCAAAGGAGTATTAGAACTGCCCATTTCCAGTCTAGCAGAGAAGAATAAATGCGCCAAAGTTAGACTGGAGATGATGCTATTGGATTCGAGTGATCCATTTGTAGCCCAAGCTGCACCCCACTGGAAGCAACCAAGCAGGCAAAGGCAGCACTCAAGCACAGGGACATCGTGGGCCGAGTGCAGCACGGGAGGAGTGGTCTTGGAGCCGGAGCCAGTACACCGGCCTGGAACAAGGCTACTCCGTTCCAGAGACGCAAGCTGGTGGTCCAGGAGGTACGTCAGCAAGAGGAGGCAGCAAGGTGTGCAAAAGCTGTTTCACAGGCAAGGCAGGGGCAGTGGATGACTTGGGAGGGAGTGGAGAAGAGGAAGATCTCCTGGCAGGACAGTAAGTAAGCAAGAAGCGCCCTACGGACACACTGAACATTTATTTTGGTGCCAAGTGTAATCCCCCCCCCCCAAGATCCACAAACATATTTCAGCTGTTGCCAAGCTCACAGCCTTCATATGACGTTCCGTTTTTGGCCTTATGTCTAGAAAGCTTATGCATACTTTTTCTTGTACAAGTAGTAGTAGCTGCTTATAGATTGTAGTTTGTATACAAACAAACCACCCCTCCTCAACACCATCACACACTGGAAAAACTCTCTGCCCCAATAGATGTTTCAGATAGATGCTTACGGTGCAAACCCATGACACTGTTACAAGCAACGCAATATTCTAATCCCATGCATTTCAACGGGAGTCAATCCATTGTGACGTAGACCACCGTTTTGGGCGACGCGACCGATAAAAGTTGGAAAAAGTTGAATCCTATGCAAGTGAGGAGCGATTTTTCCCGGCAGCGGCCAATCAGATTGTTTGGTGTCGTCTCTCACGGTTTGAAAATGATATTTCCACATTTGCACCGTTAGTCATGTACATCACATGTTGTTTAACATTTTTTTTATCAAACACAGTTAAAGAAATTATACTCTATCAAGTAATATAAGGGCAGCACATAGGAAGTGTTGATCCTCTGGTGTATCTTGAGATTACCCTTTCCACTGAGATCACTGATGGGACTTTTCCCCAGTATGGATCTTCATGTGTACCTTGTGGTTAGATGAGTTATTATAGGTGATGGAGATCATTTCCAAACACTGTTAATGACTTAAGAATATAATAATCAAGTGCCTTGTATTATTAATTACCTTATATGAATCATGTACTTATGTAAGCAGGTACATGGCTTTTCTGTGTTTCTGCGTGTATGGAACTTCGATTATTAGGTGCCACTTAGTCTGCATTTTTACAAGAGCATGTTTAGACCAGAGGTGTTACGCCCGGCTCGTGGGGTCGCAACATGAAACGGTAAAGACAGACAACGTGGTAGATTGTAACAAAAAGCCTATTTATTTACTACAAGGGTCGATCCAACTGAAAAGTCCAGGGGTTCTCAAAGATGCGTGGATGCGTGTTGTGGGTATGTAGGTGAGTAGGAGCGTTCGCCAAAAGTGTGTGTGAGAGTAGCGGAAGCTGAGAAGGGGCCTCCCATCAGACGTAGCAGTGCTTTTATATCCACACCTGGCGCCATCACCGCTCATCATGTTCCGTTGGAGGTCCACAGCCTGCTGCCTCCATGTGGCCAGTATAGGGACTGCAGGCAGGGTGCGCAGGGGCACAGGGGGTCGTAACAAGAGGTGATAAGCTTCTTCCGACCTTGTGCGAAACTTCCATCCTTGCCTCGGACGTCAGAGATCCACCACGTGGTTATCCCTGCTGAACGCTAAACTTCTGTGTATATAAACCTTATGCGATGTGTTTATCAGGGCTTCATTTTCAGCCTTGTGCTGGGAGTGAGCCCGATTGTAATTGTTGTTTATTTAACTGCTCATTACAGAATCAAGAACAACCAATCGGTGGCTTTGGCACTGTGCATTTAAGTAATTTAAACAAAGTCATTGTAAGAATAAACACAAGGCATGCACTTTTTAAACACTGTGTGCAAAATGTACCATCTTAAGAAAAAAAAAATATATATATTATTTATTTTTTATTTTTTTTAGATCACGTTTTTAATCGCGAACGTTGCGGTTAGAAAATCGCGTTCTATGATATCGCGATTAAAT
>NW_024880636.1:0-5000 GCF_900700415.2 Clupea harengus
CGTTGATCCTACAGTTTGTGACTGGTAGCTGGAATGAGGAAGTCTGTGCTAATCCATCACTCATTATGATGGACCTTTGCCCTTTGCCCCACGCCTCTCACTTGTGAATGAATGTCAACAGAAACAGCAGCAGGCAAACAGTGTGACTGCAGCAAAAGATTGCAGCCCCATGTGCTATTGCCAGTTTGGAAACTGTAGGAAAGAAACATGATGATAAGAAACATGCTGGCACTGTTCTAACCTAGCATGGATGGAATATCCAAAGTGTGGTGTTTTGAGTATGCAGTGAAATGTCATGGTATGGTGTGGTGTTTTGAGTATGCAGTGAAATGTCATGGTATGGTGTGGTGTTTTGAGTATGCAGTGAAATGTCATGGTATGGTTTGGTGTGGTGTTTTGAGTATGCAGTGAAATGTCATGGTATGGTGTGGTGTTTTGAGTATGCAGTGAAATGTCATGGTGTGGTGTTTTGAGTATGCAGTGAAATGTCATGGTGTGGTGTTTTGAGTATGCAGTGAAATGTCATGGTATGGTTTGGTGTGGTGTCAGGATGGATAGGGCACATCCGATGACAGAGAGGAAGTCAACCTTTATAATATGTTACTGTCTGTATTCCCCTTTGTGCTATGCCAAGACAAAAGTCACTTATGAACAAGGAAACTGTTGAGTGAGTATGACTCATAAACTGTCCTCTATTGGCCTGATAAAAACACCTTAAAGGACCTCGACAAGACACACACCCCAGGGAAAGTTCACAAGTTGAGATAAGAGGAAGGAAGTGGCTACTATAGTGTGGACAAGGAAAGGTGGCAGTGTGCTATTCTGCAATGAAAGTATGTGAGATTCAGAACTACATTTGATTCAATTGTCTATGTGTGTGTTTGTGTTTGGGTGTGTGTGTGCGCGCGTGTGTTGGAAATTAAGTTTCTTCATTAGGTCCTGTTTATGTGGATTCACAGATGGAGATCCTTCAAGAATGTGGCGTACTGCTTTGTGTTCTTGTGTTCGCTTTCGCAAGATCGGAGAATGGTGAGTGACCGATTTCAGTCAGTGGAATTCCTCTCCACGTTAAAATTTCAGAAGAATTATTTGTTTATAGGCGTCAAAATAATACAAAATAACTTAATAATATAACATGATAATATAATAACAAAATAATACATTTGTTTTGAAGTAAATGTATGATTTTATGAATGAACCATGGAGTGCATAGCCTTTGTGTCTAGTGAGGCTCAAAGTGAGGTGAAGTGATAGTGAATAGAAAGCCTGACTCTGCCATGATCCTGGACTATTTTTGATACAACTCAGCCTGTGCAAGAAAGTTTTAATCTCACACTCATGTTTTAAGTACATTTTTTATTCTGCAGTCAGTGTTCCAGGAATGTCCATTTAAGTGACTTGCATGAGAGTATTTCAGATCTCAGATCTCAAATATCTGAATTTCACTTGTGGGAATTGTTGTAAATGTACCTTGACTCTCCCTGTCTGGAATTGCGATCATTAACTTTAGTGTAACGGGTCACTTGCTTCAATGTTTTTTTTTTATCACAGAGATCATAAAACTCAGAAGCCCTGACTCAGTAAGCTCTCAGTGCCACACACACACAACCATGTCCTGCAAAATCACCTCCCAGGACGAGCCCTCCATCAGCATGTTCGCCTGGATCGGCCCTGGTGGGGCGACTCTGTGTAAGCTAGACGAGCGTGGGGGAGTCGTCTTCAACGACAGCGCAGTGAGCTGCACATACAGAGACAAACAACTGGACCTGACCATCCGTCACACCAAACCGATCCACGAGGGACGGTATATTTGCAAGCTGCGCTCCAATTTAGGAGGAAAGCATTCCTACACGCAACTGAAACTAAGAGGTTTGTATGCAGCGCATGCATTTGAGCGTTACCAAGGTGATACCAAGATTTCAGATGATAACCAAAGTAGTGTTATATGATAAAGGAAGCACGTTCCACATCTGATATTAATCAGTAGTAAACGGTCACCTCTGCCCAGTGTAATACCTCCACCTTTATAGTGAAACACCACCTCTGCCTAGTGTTTTACATTTTACATTTACATTTAGTCATTTAGCAGACGCTTTTTTCCAAAGCGACTTACAATGTATACACATTTTACATTGATGGCACACTGCACATCAGGAGCAATTAGGGGTTCAGTGTCTTGCTCAAGGACGCTTCGACCGGGATTCGAACTAGCAACCTTGTGATTACTAAACGACTTCTCTACCCCCTGTACGACTGTCGCCCCTCTACCTTTATAGTGAAACACCACCTCTGCCCAGTGTAATACCTCCACCTTTATAGTGAAACACCACCTCTGCCCAGTGTAATAACTCCACCTTCATAGTGAAACACCACCTCTGCCCAGTGTAATACCTCTACCTTTATAGTGAAACACCACCTCTGCCCAGTGTAATACCTCTACCTTTATAGTGAAACACCACCTCTGCCCAGTGTAATACCTCTACCTTTATAGTGAAACACCACCTCTGCCCAGTGTAATACCTCCACCTTCATAGTGAAACACCACCTCTGCCCAGTGTAATACCTCCACCTTCATAGTGAAACACCACCTCTGCCCAGTGTAATACCTCCACCTTCATAGTGAAACACCACCTCTGCCCAGTGTAATACCTCCACCTTTATAGTGAAACACCACCTCTGCCCAGTGTAATAACTCCACCTTTATAGTGAAACACCACCTCTGCCCAGTGTAATACCTCCACCTTCATAGTGAAACACCACCTCTGCCCAGTGTAATACCTCCACCTTTATAGTGAAACACCACCTCTGCCCAGTGTAATAACTCCACCTTTAGAGTGAAACACCACCTCTGCCCAGTGTAATACCTCTACCTTTATAGTGAAACACCACCTCTGCCCAGTGTAATACCTCTACCTTTATAGTGAAACACCACCTCTGCCCAGTGTAATACCTCTACCTTTATAGTGAAACACCACCTCTGCCCAGTGTAATACCTCCACCTTTAGAGTGAAACACCACCTCTGCCCAGTGTAATAACTCCACCTTTATAGTGAAACACCACCTCTGCCCAGTGTAATACCTCCACCTTTATAGTGAAACACCACCTCTGCCCAGTGTAATACCTCCACCTTTATAGTGAAACACCACCTCTGCCCAGTGTAATACCTCTACCTTTATAGTGAAACACCACCTCTGCCCAGTGTAATACCTCCACCTCTTTATCTGCCAGAGTGCCACAACCAGCTCCATTACCACATTCTTGATGGCAATGTGACCTGCGGGGCGAGAGGAGTTTACCCAGAGGCCCACATCCACTGGTTCCAGGGACCCCAGAACCTCACCCACTCCTCAGTCTCCCATCCCAGCATACCGGCTGAGGATGGCACCTTTGAGGTAGCCAGCACCCTTCCCCACCAACACCAGTCGGCTTTGAACTGTTCCCTGTGGTCCCCCAGCACTGGCAGGTTGCTCAGCAGCATACAGATGTCTCCACCGGCGTCCCCTCCACAGTCACGAGACACATTCTCCAGGGCAACCTCTTTTGGAGCTGTTGGGACAACCGTGACACTTTTTGCAGTAGCACTCATTCTATTGTAAATATGTTGTTTTAGAAAGTTCGAAATGAGATTGTCTGCTAAATGACTGAATGTAAATGTAAATGACTGAGTAGTATGCGACATCAAGTGTCGTAACTAGTTCTGATTTTCTACGGACAGGTCTGAATGTGTTAATTTTGTTCACAGCCGATGTCTCTATGCTGTAGCTCAGTAGCACAAGGGTAGTGATGGTGGATACTGAAGTAGATCCTGTACTTTTTTTTGCTGTACAACACTGACCCCTGCTGGTTGGAATACACATTCAAAAATCATTTCTGATTTGCAGGTGCAATCAGAAAGAAGACTGAATACATTTCTCACTTGATTGCAAACATACAGTAGGAATTAGAATAGTTAAAATGCCTAAAATTATCCTTTTAGATCATAAAAATAAAAAGGCATTAAAAATAAGATCTGGAAAATCGTGGTGGAGCACATGTGAATATGTACTAAGAAACACAAGTGAGTTGAGCACTTAAAAAGACCATTAGACGCCCAAGTGCCACGGTACGACACACATGTAAAACGATGTGAGAGATAAGTGCCTTTCTCGCGTTTGCACTTTTGTTTTGTCAAACAGGACCATTCTTCCGGCAGAAATGTCCTCTGAACTGTCCCTGAGATGCTCCTGGACTTAACACCTTTTACAAAAACCTCTCTTGACCCAGTATCAAATCAGCACACTCACCTCTTCAGGTCTAATGTGTGTCTGTCATGCATATTCACACACACACACACAAAAAAGTGAACAGATAATAACAAATAGAGGTAAACAGTGAGTTCACAGTTTGGGTACATGGCCAACCTCAGACAGGCTTGTATCTATTCAAGCGATTCAATGGTTTTATTCCCCTTAGTGATCGAGGCTCCCAGTCTTGGTATGTCCTTTTAGTAGACAGTGCACAAGAAGCCATTGTGTCATTTCCTCTTTTGTATGAATTCAAGGTCTTTTTTCTCACCTAGTGTTTGGGAGTGTGTGTGTGTGTGTGTGTTTGGGAGTGTGTGTGTGTGTTTGGGAGTGTGTGGGGGTCAAGACTGGGAAACAATAAAGGACCAGTTGGTAAATTCTGCACTGAAGCATTTTTATTTTTTATTTTAAATGGTTTGTGTGACTTGTCCTGATGTTTGATTTTCTCATCCTTGGTGTGCTATTCTTTACACCACTAGGGGGCAAACGTGCCTCGTGGTAATGGGTGTTTCTGTTCTTCCAGTGTTCTAGAGGATAAAGTTGTGCTTCTTTTTCCTGTTACCTCCCATTTATGCATTCCTCGGCTGACGAATGATTTTATGAAAGTCATTTCACCAAATTTACGACGGTGGTTTGCAAAATCATTTTCAGAGTGAACAGAAGTGGAGTGGATGAGAGGAGAGATACGGGTGCAGAAAGAGGAGAAGAGGGGGAAA
>NW_024880636.1:10000-16996 GCF_900700415.2 Clupea harengus
GCGAATGTATGAAAATCACGGCACAAGCTAATGTCTGAAGATCACTGTACAAGTTAATGTATGAAGATCACTGTACAAGTTAATGTATGAAGATCACTGTACAAGGTAATGTATGAAGATCACTGTACAAGTTAATGTATGAAGATCACGGCACAATCACAAACTCGCCTCCACTTTTGTGGACTTGTTCTCATTCTCTCCACTCAGTGATTCTGTTTCTGGGCCAGATAATAATGCATTTCAGGGAAGTGCATAGAAAGATTAAACAACTTGATTTTCTACAACAGATGAAGCGTTTGACTGTTAAAAGAGAAAAAAGTAAAAAGTCGAAAGACAGCCATCTGTACTGGATCTGACCATAGTTGCCCTAATGTGTCTATGAGATGCCAATACATTTTCATGAGCGCAGGTAGGCGTCTGTCTCATCTGGAAGAAATCAACAGATATTTATTCTCACAGTGCATCTCATTATCGTCCTCCTCCTACGGTTGCTTTTTTTCCTCTTTGTCCGTATGGATTTCTGAGCATTCGGGTTGAACTGGAAAAATCATGAACACTAGCTGTCTCTGCTGCTGACCCTAAAAGCATCTTTAAGACAGTCAGACAAAACCACAGGACATCTCCAAAGTCTACTGGTCGTGTAAACCGAATTGTCCTTTGTCTATGCTACGCTATCTCAGTAACACAGAAAGCACAGACACGCTTATATAAATCACTTCCAAACAAAAGTGAGTCAAGATGATTATCTAAGCTGGTTTGATGACTTTCCACGGTATGTCTGCTGATTATTATACACTTTAAAGAGGATGGAGAACCAAAAGTTCCCCAAATGTCATGTTCAGCATTTAACAACAGTTCCAGTACGGGAAGTGAAAACACCATCGCATTTGTTTGCTGCCCTTGTGCAATATAACGCTTGTGCCAGGTAGCAAATGCAGGGTGAAATAAATTCTTAAAGAGTTGAATTTAGCACTGTTTAGATCAGTGGTTCTCAAACTGGGGTCCGCGGACCCCTTGGGGTCCGCGACGCCTTGCCTGGGGGTCCGCGAAAAAGTCTGGCTTCCAAAGGTTTTTTTATTTTTTATTTATTGCAATACAGTATACAAAACATATAGACTAATGTTGCACGGTGTACCGGTACTAGAAAGGTACCGCGGAAACCTTACGTAAAAAACGATACGGATATGCATATTTTTAGTATAGGCACTTCATTAAAATAGCACGCAATCAGAGCGCACTCACTGTTCTGCTCCCTGTCAGGCTGCCTGCACGCATTGACTGCAAGGGCGGGGCTTCCCAGCTCTCACACACTGCGAGCGATCTCAGGGGAGACATGGCAGGAGCTCTTGCCGACCATCCTCGGCTTGTATTAAAAAAAAATATGTCAGAAATAAGATCTGGAAGTACTTTGGATACGAAGCAGAATGTGAAGGAAAGCCCATCGACACACAGAGACCCATCTGTAAAACATGCTTCAAAGTCACTCTGGCAAAGGGAGGCAACACGTCAAATATGGCTAAGCACCTCTCGGACAGACACCCGAACTTTTCAGAGAGTTCAAAGAACGACAGGTTAGCAAATGTGATTATAAACATGAACACCCCCAAGCTCACCCATATACATGTCAGTCGGGGATACAAGTTTTTGATAACATTAGGTGGATATTTCATGTTTGTTAGTGTCTTTGTTAAAAATAAATCTTCAGAATCATCTCCGTTGGAAAACCCTACAATCTGCTCAATATGTTTTTATGTAAGGTAAACATTATTTAGCTTCTCAGCACATTTTACAAAAATATAATTTAAAAATCTATCCTACATACTGTCAAGTAATGCCAAATGTAATAAAATGACTATCTAAAACTATTGTGATATTAGTACTATATGATTTCAGAGTAAAAGAGTCCAAAAGCATATAACATTACAAATAGGTATAAGCGTATATGGTTTAATTTGGGATGCGATTATGAGGGGGTCCTCGGAAAATGTTCTGCCCTTTGAGGGGTCCCTGGCCCCATAAAGTTTGAGAACCCCTGGTTTAGATAAAAGGGTGTCATTCTAAATAGTTTGCGGTTACCCTAGAAGCCGTGTTAAACATTCAGTGTCCATTTTACTCCAACAATGAGTCTTACTTGTGTGCTCTTTACCATCCTATAGGGTTGAAATTACACTGCAATGACCACATCATTTTTTGTTATTTTAGTACCGACTCCAGAGCTCATTGACTGTCTGGATTTGTACTTGTTGTCAATACTTCTGTCTCGGCACAGATGTCCGTCAGAAAAGGAGTAAATATGTCTTTACAAATGAGCCACTGGTTTCTTAACGTAGACCTTGAAGAGACGTGAAGTAACAATGTGACATCAAACAGATTTGATTTCGACATTGACATTTGATTTTGACATTTGATTTTCTATTGTACTAGTTTACTATTCTATTCTATTAGAACCACCGTACAGGACACTTTGTTGTTACCTCTGCTCTACTCTCACTGAATATACAGTGTGTCCACACATAATGTGAGATGCTACAGCAGAGAGTAGAATACTAATGAAGCTGTAGACTGTGCACACTGCACAGGAGTTTCGTTCCCATTCATCGATGGGCCCACAGCGTGTATATGTGAGATTTGTGACAGAGAGAGAGTCATTTGTTCTTGTAATGTCAAAAGCTTGTTTGCTAATGAGTACCCCAGTAATGTTCCTCCTCTGTCTCAATGACTTCAACATGACCTTTGCTTTACACAAGTCAGCTCCCCTCTGGCGCATTGACTTCATTCATACATGCCTCTTTCACATCCATAGTTAAGTTCCAGTCTGAAGTCAGAATCAAATTATTCATTTACATGTATTCATTTAGCATTGACTGCAAGGGCGGGGCTTCCCAGCTCTCACACACTGCGAGCGATCTCAGGGGAGACATGGCAGGAGCTCTTGCCGACCATCCTCGGCTTGTATTAAAAAAAAATATGTCAGAAATAAGATCTGGAAGTACTTTGGATACGAAGCAGAATGTGAAGGAAAGCCCATCGACACACAGAGACCCATCTGTAAAACATGCTTCAAAGTCACTCTGGCAAAGGGAGGCAACACGTCAAATATGGCTAAGCACCTCTCGGACAGACACCCGAACTTTTCAGAGAGTTCAAAGAACGACAGGTTAGCAAATGTGATTATAAACATGAACACCCCCAAGCTCACCCATATACATGTCAGTCGGGGATACAAGTTTTTGATAACATTAGGTGGATATTTCATGTTTGTTAGTGTCTTTGTTAAAAATAAATCTTCAGAATCATCTCCGTTGGAAAACCCTACAATCTGCTCAATATGTTTTATGCAAGGTAAACATTATTTAGCTTCTCAGCACATTTTACAAAAATATAATTTAAAAATCTATCCTACATACTGTCAAGTAATGCCAAATGTAATAAAATGACTATCTAAAACTATTGTGATATTAGTACTATATGATTTCAGAGTAAAAGAGTCCAAAAGCATATAACATTACAAATAGGTATAAAGCGTATATAGTTTAATTTGGGATGCGATTATGAGGGGGTCCTCGGAAAATGTTCTGCCCTTTGAGGGGTCCCTGGGCCCCCATAAAGTTTGAGAACCCTGGTTTAGATAAAAGGGTGTCATTCTAAATAGTTTGCGGTTACCCTAGAAGCCGTGTTAAACATTCAGTGTCCATTTTACTCCAACAATGAGTCTTACTTGTGTGCTCTTTTACCATCCTATAGGGTTGAAATTACACTGCAAGGACCACATCATTTTTTGTTATTTTAGTACCGACTCCAGAGCTCATTGACTGTCTGGATTTGTACTTGTTGTCAATACTTCTGTCTCGGCACAGATGTCCGTCAGAAAAGGAGTAAATATGGTCTTTACAAATGAGCCACTGGTTTTCTTAACGTAGACCTTGAAGAGACGTGAAGTAACAATGTGAACATCAAACAGATTTGATTTCGACATTGACATTTGATTTTGACATTTGATTTTCTATTGTACTAGCTTACTATTCTATTCTATTAGAACCACCGTACAGGACACTTGTTGTAACCTCTGCTCTACTCTCACTGAATATACAGTGTGTCCACACATAATGTGAGATGCTACAGCAGAGAGTAGAATACTAATGAAGCTGTAGACTGTGCACACTGCACAGGAGTTTCGTTCCCATTCATCGATGGGCCCACAGCGTGTATATGTGAGATTTGGGACAGAGAGAGAGTCATTTGTTCTTGTAATGTCAAAAGCTTGTTTGCTAATGAGTACCCCAGTAATGTTCCTCCTCTGTCTCAATGACTTCAACATGACCTTTGCTTTACACAAGTCAGCTCCCCTCTGGCGCATTGACTTGATTCATACATGCTTCTTGCACATCCATAGTTAAGTTCCAGTCTGAAGTCTGAATTAAATTATTCATTTACATGTATTCATTTAGCAGATACTTTTATCCAAAGTCACTTCCAGTACAGGACCAGTGCTCCCAGTGGATCTAACCCAAGACCTTGGAGAGGTTAGCACCTTTCTCTACCAACATATTTATAAAACAGTTTAGAAGTGAAGAGAGAATCATGTTGCTCTTGGCTCTCTGTCCTGGGCTGACATCGGGCCACCTTGCTCACCGGCAGGGTTAGGAAGGTGGCTTTTGAAATGTAATAGATTACAGATTACTAGTTACCCTGTTAAGAATGTATTAAGTAATGTAACTATTGTAACTATTTTAATTACTTCAACTGTAATTTAATTACATGTTTTGATTACAATTTGCGAATTGTAATGTATTTTGTAATTTTATTACATACATTCAATTGATTTGCATGTAAGTATTCACTCCCCAACCCTGCTCATCTGAGCCCCCAAAGCTCCATTACAGTTGGATAGTAATGATTATCCTCCTCACCATTCAGTTCACCCAAACATTCATCATCCACACACCATTCCTTAAGAACCATCACCATCAAACTCATCCATTTGGGTCGCCATGGTTACTTGTAAACTTGTAAACCTTACTGCTTCCACAGCTGCCCTAAGGGGGGACAGTGGCCCCAAAACTAGAAAGAGCAGAAGGAGGCACTGAGTTGAGCTCAAACTCACTCTTAATCCAGGATGATAGATTTCCTTAATCTTTGCCGTGTGCACTCACAGTGATGAGGTTTGCAAGGGGTGCACAGCAGAGCATATCAGCCAATTTTGCTCAAAGGAACAATTAAATATTCTCCAACAAAGATTAAGTTCCTTGCCTTTGGTAAAAAAAAAAGAAAACTTAAACTTGCTCTCTCTCTCTCTCTCTCTCTCTCTCTGTTCTACGAAGTAATTTCAGGCATATTTTCATAAAAGCTCTCTTGGACAGGCTTACCCTGACCATTGATCACATGTTGCCATTTGCTAACTTCATTTCCTTTAGCATCAATGTCAAAGACCCTTAGGCCTACACTTTTTTTTAAAACTCACTTCACGTAAGTGTGCCTGCTGAGTGAAATGAGAAACTAATGTGTCTGCAGACTCAAGACACACTTATGCATCTTTGCACTGGGGTGAAACAGGGTTAGCTCCAGCTACCCAGTCAATTACTCACACTGAATCAGTTACTCACACTGAATCAATTGATCAGCATTCTCGCTCTGAGTTACCAGACATACCCCACAATCCCACGGTTTAATGAGGCCTTTATTAACCGCTATGAAAGGCATTCTTCTTCCCAACCTTCCTAATGTGTCTCTCCTTTGAAGTAGCTGGTCTATCTTACCTTTAAAAAGATGTTTGTTTTATGGTTGGTCAGAATACTCAGGCAATTACACTCACCACCAGCCATTCAGTGGGAGAAGCACGGGACTGTATTGGTGGCAGATAATGAATGTGGAAAACATCGGCTCAGATATCTGCAGTGTATGTGGTGCACTATCAATTCAATCCACAACCCTCAGAATGCATAACGATGAGACTACTGAGCCCTATAGACGTGGGCTTGGCGCAGTGCTATTTTTAAGTCTCCGGTCTGTACTGATAGCATGTATGGAACCTAACAGCTGCGGTGCTTGATCCATATTCCCTCTCCGCCTCACGGGGGATGGCAGCCAGTTTCCCATCGCGGTTGTTTTGATACGTTTGCACGCCCCCCTCCCTCCAGCTCAGGCCGTCGGCCGATGTTTGCGGGCGAGAACAATGCAGGACCGGCCTCATTACACAGAGTACGGGCAGAAACCACACCAACTGCCATCGGCGCCTCACCGCTTCCCCTGCCATCGGTGTGAGGATTATGTAACTGACTTGTGTCTTTACATAACACCTGGAGACCGCCCCCCCCCCCCTCCCCGCTCTCCTTATGCTCATCTTTGCCTGACGTCTCTGGGGATTGTCATCTTTTTACTCCTAATGAGGCAATGAAACTCCCCAAAACAGACTTTTAGGACTATCAGGTGCTTTTCCTATCGCCTCAGCTGCAGACCACATAAAGGAACTGTGAAATGAGACTAAAGTTGAGAGTATCATTTTTTTTTCTCCACACAGGTCCTGAGGATCCATGAAATAGGTCTGTGAAGCGTGAAGGTGTGTGTGTGTGTGGGTGTTGTGTGTGGCTGGGGTATCTGTTTGCCTTCATATTTAAAAGCCCTTATCTGGCTCGGTCTCTATCACACTGTGTAAACAGGCATCATTCGAAGGAGAAGAAGAAGACGAAAAAAACACAACAACACTAATTAGTCATCCGTACAGCGAGGGGTTGCCCTAAAGTCACAGGAGCGGTGTGTTAATGGAGAGAAACACTACACTATGAAAAGATACAAGCCTCCAGGAGTGGAAGTGTCTCTTACTTCTGCAAAACACCTCGGCCTAGGTTGGCTATTTTGACACATGTATAAGATATAATTTGCCACAGCATTTTTTTTTTCATTAAAATACAACCTGTATACTATACTTATACTATAGTTTTATAATATCAACAAAATGAAGTTATTGTTATTATTTAAATTCTGTGCTGCGCACTGTGG
>NW_024880637.1:0-16996 GCF_900700415.2 Clupea harengus
GCTGTCCGCCAAGGAGCTCGCCCGTCACTGTCGGCGCCGCACCAGGGGTGTGGTCGAGACGGAGCGGCTCCTCCAGGAGGTGCTGGACACCTTGTGGGAGGCGGAGGACACGATGGGCGTCCCGTTGATCGACCGCGCCAGGATGGAGGAGATCTGGAGCACGCAGCGCCGGCACCTCGACTGCATCCAGGACCCTGCCGGAGTGGAGCTCTACACCCAGACGAGGGAGCTCACCTAAAGGCGGGGTGCGGCTCCCCGTCTACAGGTGCGCCAGAGGCTCCACTTCCCTCGAATCGTTCCACTTGCACCTGTGCCGCTTCATTCCAGGTAAGCCTTTTCCTCTCTCCATCACAGCGTGGCGGGCGCACACATACACGTACAACTGGGCTGACCTTTTGCTCACTCTAACCACGTTGCTCTCTGTTGCTTAGGTACGTCTGCCAGTGACGTCCACTTCCAGGTGTACTTGCTGGAGGGCCTGGTGCGGTGGAACGAGAACCGCGGCAGGGCAGCAGTCGAGGGAGGACAACGCCCGGCGCTGCGTTGCTTCAGTGCCCAGCTGCAGCACAGCTTCAACCAGCTGACCCAGGAGTTCCTGGGGCGCACGCTGGTTGAAAATTACACCAAGCCCAGGGAGTACACAGGTAAGTTCTAAGATGACTTTGCTCCTACCTTGTGCAGTCTTGTCATGTCAGTCAGATGTAACATCTCTGTTCGTGCGTGTACTTGTTGTGCAGGGGAGCTCATTGGGGTGGAGTACCTGTTCTCCCAGACGGGCGCTGTGCTGCAGCAGGATTGGGATCCCGACACTCCGGATGGGACTGGAGAGGCCGAGGAGGACTGGAAGGACGGCGATGAGGGCTTTGAGGAGGAGGAGCCAGAGGAGATTCGTCTCCTCTCACACCACCACGCTCTCCTCCTCCAACCAGCAGAGCCCCGCGGTGCGCCCGCCACCGCCGCCGTCGCAGAGGCCTCTACGTCCCAGTCGGGACCCAAACACACACCGCCTGATGAGGAGGAGGATGACGTGAGTAGAGGAATCCCCGTTTGCATTTCCCCTGTGAGGGTCATCGTGTGGTGTGGCTTCATGAGCCGTCTCTGTGCTTTCCTGCAGGACGTAGTCGGGCCAGACGGTCACGGCGGTTACCAGCTCGTCGTGCCCCTGGCCCACGCCCTCGTGGACCTGCGTCACAGCGCCTTCATACCCAGCCGGCAGGCCAGAGACATCGTAGCTGACCTACCCCCCCGACACCAGGACAGGCTCGTGCAGGGCCGCTTCAAGACGACCCAACGGCGGCACGCTCACACACCAGGAGTGGACAGTGTGAAGCGGTAAGCACTGATGGCACACATTTCAAAGCTTTGTTTGGTTCTTCTTCTGTCACCCGCACTAACACGGTGTGTGTGTGTGTGTGTTCAGTGCCTTCCTGGGACAGGAGGCGGGAGCGGCACAGTCTCCTAAGGCCAGCAGGCTCGTTGAGGCCATCATGCTGGAACTGTGCCGCACGCACCACGAGGGGACTACGATCGGCGATTTTCCGATTTTCCTGTTTCTCACGTCTGTTTAATGTAGTGGCAGGATGTGTGTGTGTGTGTGTGTGTGTGTGTGTCACGATTTTAATGTGCATTCTTTTTTCTCAGGCACAATGAGAGGAGCAAGGCGATGATGAGGGACACCATCTCCATGGCGATACCGGCGCCCACCGCACCCCTGACAGCAGCAGAGCCCCTGTCTGCCCCGTGGACTCTGCTGCAGCGGCCCGAGCAGCCAGACCAGCCACTGCAACACCGCCTGCCCGTGGACGCGTCTGGTCTGGCTGCCACCATCAGAGGGCCGCTGGCCCCGGAGCTGTATGCCCTCATTGTCGCCCGTGCCTGCGCATCATCCTCCTCCTCCTCCTCCTCCTCAGCCTCAGCCCCCCCGTCTACCAGCGCCACCCCGTCCGCCGGTGTGAGAGCGCCCCCCTCTGCAACCACCGGTGCCACCCCGTCCACCAGTGCCGCAACCACCACTGCTCCATCTGCCAGCTCCTCTCCTGCTGGAGCGATTGCACGCACCACCGCCTGGAGGTGGAAGGTCCAGCAGGAGAAGGAGCGTCGTGCCCGGGAGGAAGGCAGAGACATTAAAAAACACAAGAAGGCCTCCCATTTCAAGTGCCGGCACTGTGGCCAGCCTAAGACTAAAGAATATGGCCACAGCCGGCATGCGGGGGAGGCTTTCTGCTCCCGGGCCGACGGAAGGACTGTAGAGCAGTGGCTGGAGGAAAAGCGGGCAGAGCGGCGGGCAGCTCCCCCACCCCCACCCGAATAGTTGTAAATAGTTTTTTATGAATATATGTCTATTAAAAAATGTTGGTGTTTAAATGTGTTTCAAGTCTTTTATTGTCTGATGCACACAAGTACTCTGAACATAAATTACACAGATGATAAACATTTAATAAACTTACTAAATATTAGTGCTGTCAAACGATTAAAATATTGAATCGCGATTAATCGCATTTTTGTCATAGTTAACTCAAAATGAATCGCGATTAATCGCAAATTTGTATCTATTCTAAATGTCCCTTCGTTTTTCTTATTTTTTCCATCAGTTTATTTTTACTTTAATGCCCTTATCAACATGGAAAAGTTGTTTTATTTTATTGAAAACCAATATTGCCAAACAGGGCGGTACAAAATAAAATTATAAAGTGCACATTTCAGGTAAACAAGGACTCAGCCTAAAGTGCAGTTAAACCATGGCTTAATATTTTCTTTTTTTCAAGTTTGCTGGGAACATAGCAGTCAGGCCAAGAAACAATGTCAGGCCAGTCAGGCCAAGATTTCAGAAACAATGCACCGTAACAGTTAGGTTACCAATAAAAGGTAAGCCTACTACTTCTTTGCTTTCAGCCAGCTGCCTGTTGACATTTTCAGACAACAGTGAAGCTCGCTTCTTTTGCACAACACAACTTTTAAAAGTAAACTTTCCATTCAAAAGCTTTTTATCATCCATTTCGCCGTATCGCGCTCACCATTCACTCAAACCGTAACGTTAGCCTACTAAACAGTTTGCGAGGCCAAAAAATGGCGTTAAAATGGGTTTGCGTTAACGCCGTTAATAACACGTTAAACTGACAGCACTACTAAATATACAATATGCTAAACATATAAAAACATAATAAAGCCTTAATTGTTATTAATAATCTATTTTTTCTTTTCAAAAGCGCGTACACCTGTCTGTGGGCGTGGGCTTTTGAAGTTGAATTTTTAAGTAGCCATGTGCCGGAAACAACGCTAACTTCCGCTTGTTTCAATAAAAAAGCAACAGGCAGCAACAGCCAATAGCATGCGGCTCTCATAGTGAACAATGCGCACCATCCTCTTCCTGTTCAGCGGAACATTCATCTCTGCTGTGATTGGCTAGAGCAGCCCCCACCTTTTTCCCCCGGCTGAAGTCTGCACTTAAACTTTTCCACTCAGCAGAGAAAGCAAGGATTTGAAGACTACAGCAGGCAAAATAAGGTAAATAAATAGTTTGTTCGTTAAATTCTGAACGAAAAAGTTTAATCTATGCCAAATGTATTGTGTAAGGGTATTGTATTAGCGAACTGTGTAAATGTATGAGCAAACTCAAGGGTTTGACGAGAGAATTTCATAGACAGGTTGGATTAAAGGTAATTAATCGGAAAAGGTACATCAAAATAGTTTGTTCGTTAAATTCTGTATTATGAAGGGGAAAATAAAGTTTCATCTTTGCTAAATATATTCTGTAAGTGTATTGTATTAGCAAAATGTAAATGTATAAACAAACTGAACCGTTAGCGAATTTCTTAGACACGTTGGATTAGAGCTATTAATCGTAAATGATATATTGAAATCGTTTGTTCGTTAAATTCTGTGCTATGTATGAAGGAAAACGATACAATACACTAACAGAATGTATTTTGTACGTGTATTGTATTAGCAAACTGTGTAAATGTATTAGCAAACTCAGGTTTAATTTAGTAAGTTAGGTTTCAAAGGCTGCGTTAAGATGCGTTAAAACATACGATCATAGTATTTTGTGTAGGTTGCATGCTGTCATTCATGTAAGGTCAACAAGCTCAGGTAAGGCAAGGTTTAAATTTAATTTCATTTAAACTTACAAGCGCGGTGAAATGCATTCAGAATATGATTACCTGGCTAGCTAGCCTCCTATCATTAATGTAATTGGCGAACTCAGCTAAGTCAAGTTTATTTAAACTTTCGTTCGTAGTTAAATCGTTGAATTTTCATGGCTATCACAACTCTACGGGGAATGTGTTTTAGTTAATGTGTTAGTATTAGTTAATACAGTTAATGTGTATTAGCAGTGTATTACCAGTGTTAATTATAAGTTCATCAGTTCAATCATTCTCACTCATTTTTAAATGCATTCTGTATTGTATTTATATTCTATACTTTTTTCCCCAGAAATGTATACACTAGTTTTTAGGACCCAGCCCTCGTCTGTCTGAGTCTGAGGGGAGGTGACCCCAATCCCCAGGAGGTACTGGCCGAGAGCGAGCTGCAACTCGGCCAGTACCGGGGTCAGACGTTCAGATGGCTGTTGGGGAACGACGTGGGATACGCGGTTGCGGTGATCACATCCCAGGAGAGAGAGCGGGAGAGCGACCCCTCCCAGACGCCCCTGATGGTGCATAAAGATGCCCTTACCTCCTACGCCAGGCTGTTCCCAGCGATGGTGGCAGCCATCGCCAGGCGTAGGGTGGCTGAGGGCTCCAAGCCTGGGGGGGGCCTGGACGGCATGCTGGTGGGGTTTTTGGGACACATTCCCAACAGTCCTTCGAGTCCCTGTACGAGGCGAAGGAGGCAGAGAGTCGAACGTACGTCTTGCCGTGTGTGTGTGTGTGTGTCAGGCACTGTAATGTGATCTGATTGATGTGATTTTTTTTCATGCTGTCTTATCTCTATAGCTACTTGCAGTGGATCAGGGAGCAGACGGCGAGTGCGGGGACCAGGATGCAGATCTTGCAGAAGTATGTGCTGGCTCGGGATGCAGAGAAGAACACTCTCGCCGAGGGTAACTGTGATTTTCATCCTTTGTAGTCGTCAGGGACACCCCACCAGCTGTGCTCCCCCCCGCTCTCTCTCTCTCCGTACCCCAGCAGACGCCTGAACGTCCACCTCCTGCCACGGCCACGGATCCGGCTCGGCCAGATGTCGAGCAGTCCGTCTCCGGCGCACAGGTATGCTCAGTGATGAACGGTGTTTGTACCATACAGTATGTTTATGTGTGTGTCTTTTACATTTAGGCCATTACACTAACAGACTGGTATTGATGTGTGTTTCAGCTGCTGCCTCAGGGCTGGAGACGGACGCTGCCTCTGGAGCAGCAGGAGTGGGTGGGCCGGGCTCTGTTCAAGAGGACGGCCAGCGGGCCGGCTGTCCTCAATGACACCCGCATGTGGTGGTACCCGCCAGGAGCCCGGCCCATCTAGACCCAGCCACCCGCCACAGCTCACCCCTTCCTCCAGCGCCCCTTCTTCTTGTGGTTGCCCTACAGGACGTGGGCATACCACTTCCGCTGCCCTGCCTGTGAGGGCAAGCTGGCGGGCGCTGGATGGTACAAGACCGTCCGGAGGGTCTGTGACAGGAACGGCTGGTACTTCATGGCCACGGAGTACATGGAGTGCAGTTCCTGTCACAAGAAGGTGGTGAGCTGGTCGCAGGGCATCTTAGATCAGCTGGACATAGCGCACCGTGAGCAGTTTCCAGCTGTTCTCACGTACAAGTAAGATATTTTGAGATGTTTTGAAACAGCAATGCAGCAAATTATGTTTTCTCTCTTGTAACCGCTGATTCCTCCTCTCTACCCAGGTTGTCCTGCGACAGGGTGGTGATTGGGATGATGAAGGAGCGCACTTTGGGCAACAGTGCGTCTCGCCTTCGTTCCTTCCTGGTGGAGCAGCACACCAGGGAGTGGATGGCGCGGTCAATCGAGTACCTTTCCGTGCTCCGCAAGCTTCGGGTGCCGGGTGCGACAAGAAACGGCAGGAGGGGGCAGCTCCTTAGTTTTGTAAATAGTGTAAATAGTTTTAGTGTGTGTGTGTATATATATATATATATGTAAATATGTTTTAATAAATACTTTTTCTTTTTTTAAAACAAATTGACTTGTTTTTCTTTCATTAATCTTAAAGTTAGGTAAAACAAACTAAAAAGAACTGAAGTGGAACAATGGAAGCTGCTGAACCAACTCAGCCTCTTACAGAATGTATGTAACAAATGCAATATGTGCAGACTGTACTAGATTGGTCTTTATGTCTAGAAGACTAAAACATTTCTGTATTTGAGTATGTAGGCTCCCAGGACGAGAGCAGCAACCCCACCACCTGCTACATCTGCGGTGAGGCCGGAACCCTCCAGGGCCGCCATGCACTCTTCAAGGGCCAGTTTTTCTGCAACCTTGAAGACGACCCTGGAGGGCGTACGGCTGAGCAGTGGCTGCAGGAGCTGCAGGAGCGGGAGCAGGAGCAGCGGTAGCAGCAGGAGCGAGAGCAGCAGGGGCTTCCCTCATCACCCTTGCCTCCATCGCCTCCCTGCTCGTCCGCCAGTCTGCCGAGCAGGATGACCCTCTACCGGCGGCGGAAGGCAGAGGAGAGGGACAGGGAGGCCCTCCGTCTTGAGCAGGCTGAAGGAGGCAGCCTGAACAGGCCTGGGGGAGCCTGCTTCATCTGCGGCGGAGCCTGAACCCTCCAGGGTGGCCACGCTTTTTTCAGGGGGCAATTCTTCTGCCCCCTGGAAGAAGGCCCTGGAGGGCGGACGGCTCAGCAGTGGCTGCTGGACCGGCAAGGACCAGAGGTTCCGCCGCCGCCAAAGGTTCCCCGAACCACAGCCTAGAACCGGCTCAAGGTGGAGAGAGTTAAGGAGATGGGAGGGGGGGAAGAAGGAGAGGAAGCCCAACAAGCCCCGTATCTGCCAGCTGTGTGGCCAGCCACGGCAGAACGACTATGGCCACTGCCAGTTTGGTGGAGAGCACTTTTGTGCTCTTCACAGTGGCATAACTGTGGAGCTGTGGCTGGCTGAAAAGAGGAGGACATAAACATGTTTTTTTGATGTATACTTTTATTTTTTTATTTTCATTTATTTTATTACATTCGTTTTGGTTAATTGGTGTGTTTTAATTATTAAAATGTTGTTGGTTTTTCCCAAAAAGTATGACTTCCTTGTTCTTTCTTTACCGATTCACAGCGTGTTTGTCTAGCCGGGTGCCTGCCTTTGTTTTGAATTTTAAAGTAGCCATGTGCCTGTGTGCCGGAAACAACAGAGATTCCGGTATTGGTCTCATCTCTGTCTCATCTACAGGTGTGATGTTCCATTTTAACCACAAACGTTCAGGAAACATAGATAGACGCGTTCTGCAGAGCTGATTTTTCACATACTTTTCCAATTGGGTCTCCCCTTCAAAAGCAACAAAATTTTTCTGGGGTTTCGAGATTCAAAACCGCCACATCAGCGCAGGCTTTGAAACCGAGAAGGCTGCGTTAAGATGCGTTAAAACATACGATCATAGTATTTTGTGTAGGTTGCATGCTGTCATTCATGTAAGGTCAACAAGCTCAGTTAAGGCAAGGTTTAAATTTAATTTAGTTTAAACTTACAAGCGCGGTGAAATGCATTCAGAATATGATATACCGAGAAACCAACGCTTTCACCCGAAAGACATGTCTTGTAATACACCTATTACGGCATCGAGGCAGAAGACCCGAAATAAAAAGCGTGCCTGTCATGGTGACATGGAGTTGGCCAAACGAACAAGCTTGAAAAAAATATTCATGACAGCTTGCGTTCGCAGATTACTTGGAGGACCCCCCCCCCCCCTAAAAATATTTTTATTGCAGATCTACACGAATCACACAAATGACCTATTTTGGATCAAAAACGGCGAATTTCGCCGAAAGGTGACGAGTTTGCACCCCTGGCTTCTTTATCATTTAATTAAATTCTAGTCAGTGGAAGAGCTTTTTAGGCTATTATCATTAGCCTATTATTAGTAGAAACATATAGCCTATTACACTGTGACATGACAATAGCTGTGCATATTCACACTTGACAGGTAGGCCTATGATTCTCTGATAATATGCATCATACTGTGTTCGTTACCTGTTGCTCCTTGGTGACTGATATCAATATTGACATTGCACACTGCAGAAAGCATGGTGGGGAAGTCTGAGGAGAACGGAGGCATGGCCATCTCCCTGTGACTATCAATGATTTTTTTGAGGCGCATGCGAACTTTTTATTTTATCCGGTGGTTCTGCCATGGTAGCATACTACAAAAGTTTGTCTGAAACTAGTAATATCAAAAACACCAAGAAAGTGTAACGTCAAACCATTTGTAACACAGCCAAGACACTTAGATATATTTGCCATTTTAAATCGATGGCGAACATAAAGACCGCATAGTTAACATCGTTGGGCTAAAATTAAATTAATTTAATTTAACGTCTTATCTCTGCATTACTCGTTAGTTTACCTTTCAGTGATTTTTAACTTGGTTTAATGTCCTCACTTGAAGAATTGGCCAGATGTTGGTGAGAAAGGAGAGTTAGGTAAGTATGAATGAAAAATCGCTAACTGAGACAAAAACAGCGGTTGATTCTACTGACTGTAGAGTAACCTAGTACTTTCTGATTTCGAGGGTCATACAGAGGATAGTAACGATAGTAACGGCAGAGGGTCTGTGATTGGTCAAACTCCTCTTCTGCAGCTGCCTATGCACGCCTTGGCGACTCGACACAGACAGACTTTGAAGGTTGAACCCGTTTTTATTTAGTATTTTTTGTTTTGCGTACTTTTAGAGCATCAACTCGTACCAGCAAACTTTGATGTCAAAATGCGTGCCAGGTACGCAAAATGCGTACATGTTGGCAGGTCTGTCTATCGTTCACCTAAACCACAAGAAATGCCTAAAGGAATTTCAAGGAGTATTGTTGAATTTAATAATCAAGGACTGCACCTCTAACAACACTGATAGGCTAAGGCAAGGCCACAGCAGTCTGAAGAAGTAGCTTTCGGGCTGCGGCTTATGAAGTCATTCACAGATCTGTTTTTTTTTTTCACCTTCCCAATCCCCTGATTGCCTGCACCTGCCTCATACCCCGTTTACACGATGGGAAAACGCATATATTTTCATGCGTTTTGGCCTTTCATTTACACAGAAACGGAGGTTTTATCACGGAAAACGATCATTTCTAAAAACTCCGGCCAAAGTGGAGATTTCTGAAAACTCCCGTTTTTGTGTTTGCGTGTGAACTAGGTCAAACGGAGTTTTAGGTTCTCAAACGTCACAGTATGCGACTAAAAATGCATCACATCATGTGAGCGTCCTATGTTTACAGTTAGTTTGCTTACTGATCATGGATGCTGTTAAGGTAGTGCTCATTTATACGTTAATGCAAACGCCTGTTTGTATTTACAAACACAACTTGCTTTTCTATGGAGGAGCAGAGGCGAAGAACTGCACGGAGGTCAGCAGTCTTTCTACTGTTTTCACTCCCAAGACATAGGCTACATTGCCTGCCAACGTCGCCGTCGACGGTTTTGGATCCGACCAGGGCAAACTGCTGTCTGGTGGGAAAACTTCGAGAAAGAAGTCGTCCTCCCGGACGAATGGCATGAGAACTTCTGAATGTCGCTCTCATCACTAATGTCTCTTTCGGAGTTACTGCATCCCATCCCGGCGTATTTATGCGGGTTCATGTAAACAGAAACTTTTTTGAAAACGATGTTGTGTGTACGACGTTATTTTTGAAAACGGAGGGGCAGAAATATTCGTTTCTGTAAATATCCGGCTATGTGTAAATGTGGTCTCAGTCACCTTCCCAATCCCCTGAATGCTAATCACGTACACCTGACACCCCAATTTAAACTCCCCACTCCCGTTCCGACCTCGTAGCACACAAACTAGAAACCTGAAGACTACAGCTCCGGACCAGTTGATTTCCATACCAACCAACCTCCATTCCTCGACTCCCAGGTTGTTCTGTTCTCTTGTTTGCTGTTCAGTTCTCTCTCGCGCCCCTCGCCCTATACTTCCGTGCAACGCTCTGGCCTCACGTGATCGTTTGTTTTCTCCCTAGTTTAAATATTATCTTCTATGTTTTTTCCGTTTTGGACATTTGTGCTTTAGAATCCTGTTATTTGTTTTGCCCTTGTTTCCCTGTTCCCTTGTCTTGACTCTCCGAATAAACTATCACCACTACATCCTTTGTCTCCTGAAGTCCGTGACAATGGTCATACAGATGCATGCCCAGGTAAAAGTACTATGCATTGCAAACATGATGCAAAACATTTTTGTAGATATAATCTTGTATTGAACAGAAAGTGTATTTTAAAAGATTGCAGCACACACATGGAGTTTCATAACTGGGGCTTTATATTCATATATCATTATATTACTTTTCCGTAGAACTCATTTAGTAACACAAAAGGCTAATTTTTACTAGGGGTGGGAATCTCTTGGCACCTCACGATTTGATTCCGAGGTCAACGATTCGATTCAAAACCGATTATCGATGATCAATTCTAAACCGATAAAACGATTATTGATACATGCCGATTTTTAAAACATTTAAGTTTGCAGACAGTCTCATTACTTCCTACTCTGTGTTTGATAATTAAAGAAAATCAACAGATGAGTTACCTTCTCTATTTTTTTTATTAGAGAAAAAGCTTTTCCTTGTCACAATTAGGACTTTCAAAGAACAATGCAATAATCGATGCAGCTTGCATTTCAACACAAAATGGATGTGTAATAAAAATGATATATTATAAATATATATTTTTTATCTATATATATTTTTTTTTTTAATTAAAAAATCGATTATGAACTTTTCTGAATCGAGATAGAATCGTTCTAGAGAGAAATCGAAGAATCGATTTTTGTTCCCACCCCTAATTTTTACCATTGTCAAAAATCATCCACTGGCGGCAGGCTGGTGTGTTGCAGCTACAAATGGTCGAAGGTGCCCTCTGGCGTCTGGTCGGCATACTACAACCACGAAGAACGTAGAAGAACGAAGAATTAAAGTAGAACAGAGAAGAATGCCGAAATATGGCAAAAAACCTCAAAATATGGAACGCTTAACGAATTTGCGTGTCATCCTTGCGCCTGCTGTTCAACCTTGTTCACTACAACTTGTTTCATTTTGTTCCATTTAACTACTTCCTGTGCTGCTTCCGGTGTTTCAATTCTGTAACTCAGTTCCATTTGTCACATGTCTGCTGTGATTGGCTGCCTAGAGCCACCTCCTCCCGTTTCTCCCACTCTCAATCACAGCTATCAACTACGCACTTAGAGAGTTTTTTGACAGTTGGAAAAGGTAAGCTAAAATTATTTGGGTTTAATTTATAGTTTCGATGGCGTTAAAAAATAGTTTTCAAAGTATTTGTCTAGCTAGCTTACTGTCATTCATGTAAGTTAACAATCTCAGGTGAGGCCAGGTGTAATTTAAACTTTCGATCGTGGTGCTTGACTAGCTTAGCCTGCTGTCATTCATGTAATTTGTCACAGTCAGCTATGTCAAGGTTGAATTTAAACTTTTGATTGCAGTTTAACTTAAGCATTAGCCCATCAGTTCAATCGTTCTCACAAATTTATACATGCATTCTGTTGTATTCATATTCTGTACTTTATAAGAATTAATCTTATACTTCAACTTGACTTTTCTTTCTAGAAAATGTTTAAACCTGTCTTCAGGACCCAGCCCTCGTCCTCTGATCTCACCCTGGAAGCTTCAGCTGAGGCGCAGGCGGTGGCCCTGAACTTCCGCCGGCAGGGCCCACCGTCTGCGTCAAGGGTGAAGTTGCCTGCCAGGGTGCGTGAGGAGGCGAGGGCTCGTGTGGCAAAGAAGGGAGGGGACCCCCAGAATTGGCATGAGATGCTGGCCGAGAGCGAGGTGCAGTTCGGGCAGTACAGGGGGAAGACGTTCCGGTGGCTGCTGGAAAACGACGTGGGATACACGTGCAACATCATTGCGTCCCACGGGAGAGAGAGGGAGAGCAGGGACACCAGCCAGACGCCCCTCATGGTGCAGAAGGATGCCCTCACCTCCTACGCCAGGCTGTTCACACCGATGGTGGTAGCCATCGCCAGGCGTAGGATGTGTGAGGGCTCCCGGTCTGTGAGGGGCGTGGATGACACCGAGCTGGGGTTTGGGGCACATGCCAAGGGGACATTCAAGTCCCTGTATGAGGCAAAGGATATGGAGAGTCAAACGTAAGTCTTGCCGTGTGTGTGTGTGTCAGGTACTGTAATGTGATCTTTGCTATTCATTTTGTGTTTTTCGCGCTATCTGTTATTCTATAGCTACGTGCAGTGGATCAGGCAGAAGAAGGATGTGACGGCAGGGACCAATATGCAGAGCTTCAAGGCGTATGTGCTGGCTCGGGATGCAGCAAGGACTCCCGTGGTTGAGCCAGCACATAGTCTCCCACGTCCTGGTAAGTGCTATATCCACACACAGCTCTCTGCAATATTTATGTACTTGTGTATGTTTGTGTATTATGTACTAATGTATGTGTGTGTTTATATATATGCATGTTTTTCTATGTGCGAGCAGGAGCATCTGCATCCTTTGACCCTGCTGGTCCTTCTGACACTGACCTGGTTGCCGCCGCGATGGAGGTCGACTCTCCTCGTGAGTGCACGTTTATTATTAAGACCAAATTATACAATGTGTAATGACTAGTTAACGCTAAAACATTCACATGTTATATGCCACTATTACATGGATAAACGAATGTTGATTTAAATGTCACCTGATTAATTGGATAACTGTGATTTTCAGCCTTTGTAGTCATCAGGGACGCCCCACCAGCTGTGCCCCCCCCCCTCTCTCCTTCCCCCAGAAGACACCGGAACGTCCACCTCCTGCCACGGCCACGGATCCCTCTCGGCCAGACGGAGAGCGGTCAGTCTCCAGCGCACAGGTATGGTCAGTGACGAACGGTGTTTGTACAGTATGTTTATGCGTGTGTGTGTGTCTTTTACCTTTAAGCCATTAAACTAACAGACTGGTATTGCTGTGTGTTTCAGCTACTGCCTCAGGCCTGGAGGCTGACGCTGCCTCTGGAGCAGCAGGAGTGGGTGGGCCGGGCTCTCTTCAGGAGGACAGCTAGCGGGAAGCTTGTCCTCAAGGACCATCGCATGTGGTGGTTCCTGCCAGGAGCCCGGCCCATCTACACCCAGCCACCCGCCACAGCTCACCCCTTCCTCCAGCGCCCCTTCTTCCTGTGGTTGCCGTATAAGATGTGGGCATACCACCTGACCTGCCCTGCTTGTGAGGGCAGGCTGAATGGCGCTGGATGGTACAAGATCGTCCGGAGGGTCTTGGACAGGAACGGCTGGTACTTCATGGCCACCGAGGTCCTGGAGTGCCGTTCCTGTCACAGGAAGGTGGCGGGCTGGTCGCAGGGCATCTTGGATCAGCTGGACATAGCCCACCGTGAGGAATTTCCAGCTGTTCTCACGTACAAGTAAGATATTTTGGGATAATAGCAATGAAGCAAATCCTTTTTTCTCTCTCTCTTGTAACCTCTGATTCCCCCTCTCTACCTAGGTTGTCCTGCGACAGGGCGGTGATTGCCATGATGAACGAGCGCACTCTGGGCAATAGTGCGTCTCGCCTCCACGCCTCTCTGGTGGAGCAGCACACCAGGGAGTGGATGGCGCGGTCGATGCTGTTCCATTCCGTGCTCCGCAAGCTTCGGGTGCGATACCGCAGGCGGTGTCCATACCACCTATGCACCCGGTGCTCAGTGTACCCTGGCTGGACGAGACAAAAGCCAGGGTCACATCCATCTGTGGTGAGAGCTTAATCCCAATAACAGCAAGTGGGAGATTTATCTTAACTAAATAAAATTTCACTGAAACAATTCTTGTGTGTTCATTGGATAGTGTCATTTATTACAAGCTAGGAGTTAGGTTTTCAACGTTGCAAACTTCCAAGGCTTACTGGCATGAGATTGATGAAGACTGTAACGTTAGCCTACTACACAGTTTGCGAGGCCAAAAAGAATGTTAATCTTATATATTTTTGTTTTAAATTGCGTTAATTAACGGCGTTAAAATGGGTTTGCGTTAACGCCGTTAATAATGCGTTAAACTGACAGCACTAATATATATATATATATATAAATGATATTTATGAAGTTGATGTTTTCGGTCTCCAGGCGGTTGTTTTGCTAGGTTTCTTGCACTCGACCCATACATGCGCTAGCAAGTTCTGACAACACCTAGGTCTTCTGATTTCCAAAAAGTGTCCAGGTTACGTAATGCTAGCGTTGGTATAGCAACTTTCACTCAAAAGTCGTTCGAAAGCCAATATGACGTCAACCGGACACCATTTAGCATGACAGTGCCATTAAGAATTACGTAGTTCGCACGAGAGGTCTTGCGCCCTGTACCCCAAAGTAGTGCAAATAGTGCAATACCAGGCCTTCTGTGCAGCGTTGACAACTCCTCTGTAAGGAAATTCACTGTTAGCTCTCCCAAAAGTCGCTAGATGACTTAATCGACTAATTGGCATAATATGCAAATAATCTGCGCATGCGCACAATATGCATTTCTGAGAGAGGTACAAGTTGCGCGCGAATACAAAGTTCTAATATTTTGACCGTGAATACAAAGTTCAAATATTTTGCTGCTATCCAGTCAGACTGGCCGCGCAGGCGCTGTGTGAGTGGAGAGGAGCCGACGACAGCCCTCGCTGTACGCGGCCAGATATAGCGACAAAGTCGACAAGTTGTCAACACTGTTCTGTGGCAGTGACACAAATTACATTCTCAATATCAGTAAGTCAGTGTACCACCAAAATGATTTTGAAGCTGTTATCTCAAGGTTAAAATGTTGCACAATGTTACTTTACTCAGACATAGCTCAGTTCCAAAATATTCATAGAATGAGATTTGATTTGCTACAACATAGTCACATGACAAGGAGAACAAAACAGGCAAAAGGCAGGAGTGCAACAAGACAACAAAAGTAGTTTTACAGCAGTCGACATAAAGAGTAGACCTTGACTGTTTGTCAACATAAGTAAAAATCCATCGATTATTAGTTTGTGATGTTTAATCTGTTCTAGCGTTACTTCACATTATTTACAACAAGTGATTAATTTACACTAGCACTGCTCAAACACAAGTGTAATCGGTTGCTATTATTCTATGATTTACGCCAACATGACAACATTGTAAAAAGGCAACCACTCCAACATGTCTAATGAAGGATCATTTGATAGATCAGTAGAATTGATTGGTGACTGAAGCTTTGTCGACCGATGTTACCGCTGTAACATTGTGGTAGGGATACAGGCCAGCGAAGCAATGCACTCACTTCGCTTTGAGTGGGCATGTTGAAATAGCGTAACAGACTGGACTATCAAGCTACCCAGCTAGTAGGCTATCTAGTCACTTGTCGTTATACAAGAACTGTCATTCTGTTAAAATAAGCACAGGATTAAATATCTAACATCGAGGAACAACAACAACCCCTTACAACACCCTCCAAGCATTTCTTTTTTGTAAATTAAACAACCGAACGTCGTTAAGTCCTGCAACTTTCAAACCGTCTCAGACAACACCAAACAATCTGTTTGGCCGCTCCTGGCGAAATGTACTTCTCATTTGCATAGCATTAAACCTTCCAACATTTTTCGCTCGCTACGGCCAATTCGCTCATCTGTGTCACAATCGCCTGCCTCCAACAGAAATGAATGGGATATAGATTTTGTACTTCACTAGCATGTATGCGGCACGTTAGACGTTAGCGCTTAAGTAACAGCAGAGGAAGCCCTAATCTCGAATTTGCGATTTCACATTGTTCAAAAACAAAACCTTAAATCAATTTGACGCAATTCCCCCCCCCCTAGTTCTATGTTAGCTAGGTAACGATATTACCTACAATTTCCATTTTGAACATTAATATGTAAATAGAGAAAATGAAAGAAAAGAACCCATGGCTATAAGCTTTCCATCTGCAGATATATATAAAAAAGCTAATGCACATACAAAATCTGTTATCCTGCTAACAGAAGCAGCTCTTGTGGTCTGAAAAAACACTGAATTGTTTCCTAAGTGTAATAGGCTAGTGTGTTTCAATACAACTTGCTCAACAGTTTGAGAAGAAAGTAGGTTAATGTCACATAAAACTTTTAACAAATGCCAGTACATGATTTTAGTCTGGGAATCATCATTAGTGGTCGACAGTGTTGCCAACTTAGCGCACATGGTCTAATCAATCTAAGGACACGGACTTGACTCAGGTGTGCTTAGAGAGGGTATATATATCCTCTGGAGGAGCCCTGAGAGCCCTACCTGGATCACTCAATCAAACTATAGGCGATGTGCTGTCTTTTAATGTCTCTCAACTTCTTCTGGTCTTCCAGATACATCTCATATCTTGCTAGTTAGTTAGCAAGCAAGCTGAATGTTGGCTAGCAAGAGTGCAGTGCAAGTGCTTGCTAACCATCATTAATGAATCTAAATTCGAAACAACTTCCCTAAATGTGGTGAATAACACTGTTTTAAGGAAAAGTCAATGAGTGAAATACATATGGGGATCAAACATAGTTCTAGTATTTTAAAGCAAAGTAAAAATGACCTCAACAATTGTAGTGTAAGCTGCTAGCTAGCAAGTTGCAGCTAGCTAGTTCGCACAATTGCACTGCTTACTAACTAACGTTGATAAACCCCGTGAGAAGTGAGACCGGTCGATAGTTTTCCACCTGAGTGGGATCGAGAGACGGCTTCTTGAGCAGCGGCGTTACCCGAGCCACTTTGAAAAGAGAAGTGAAAAATTTTCAACTTACGTTCAACTTAGGTTTTCAACCGAACGCAACGTTTAGTAGCAAGTGATCAAATGCAGCAAGATCTCAGGTCATGCACTCCTCATCTATCTCTCTCTCTCTCCCCCGCGCGCGCGCGCGGACACACCCACTCACCCACCCACCCTTACTCCAGGACCAGGTGT
>NW_024880638.1:0-16987 GCF_900700415.2 Clupea harengus
ACAAGATTTCCGCATTCAGCAGTTCTGGTAAGCAAAGAAAAAAAGTGCAGGTCATGTCCTTCTTCATTCCCAGAACTCAAATCGATGAGTATTGATACAACAAAAGGTGCCATTAGCAATCCTGTCCATCATTAACTAAGTCAAACAAATACGGCCCTACTGTCACAGACACCAGATGGAGATGGTGTGGTGTGTCTATGTGGGAGTCTGAACAGGCCAAAGGGAACCAAGGCTATTCCCTCGGTTGAGATTAATGTTCTCCTTAACAGAACAGGAAGGCCAAATAAAGAACTGAATTACAGAGACCTCATGACCATGAAACACAAGGCCACTACAAATGGGTAACACACTGGGAAGCTTTAATGACAGTGACATTTAAAGATTTTCTGAACAAAAATAAATTCATATTTCCGCAGTAATACGAGTTTGAGTGAAATAGGCCCATCGGCTACCATTGCACAGACACAGATACAGTAACAAATTGAGCATAAAGTTTACCGTTTTTCAGTCACTGATACAAGAGAAGACGCTTCTCAAGCCACAACCCTTATGATGTTTGCATTAAACCGGAATTTCTGGTTTCACCACACAAAATATACAGTTGGAGAAAATGTAGCAGGTAGCGATCACTATACAGGTGATGGCAAAGGTTTTTTGTCTTCCTACCCTTCTCTTTCACAGACACCTGCTGATTTGGCTAAAACTGTATTGTACAGATTTCACTAAACTAAAATGTCCTAATTAATTACAGAGATGTCATGGTAAGACGTGGTAAAACATGTTTTTATTCAAATCCAGATCTCTAAGGAACAAACAGAGCTGCAGGGGTGAGTGACGCCTGAGGGAAACTTTCTGAAAAAAGAAACAATTTGATACGGTAGTGTAAAATAGGAAATGGAACTGGGAGAAACAGGTTGAACTCAAACTCAGGTTCCCATGACCCCTTTAATGTTGGATGTGGGTGTTGACACTCCCACTTAAACCACTACATTCCTTTCCGAAAGATGTGTCCGTTGTTATCAGTGGTGTCTGACCCTTGTAGATAAGGAGCAGTTAAAGGTGCAGTCAGGTGAATGTAGTTCTTAGCAGAACGATCCCTATATCTGAATATACTTTTTGTTTAAAGGCCTGACATATGGCATATATCATGATCTAGGGAGGCACACGCTATCTAAATATTAGTATTACCAAAATATTATAGGAAAGAAGTCATAAACAGTGCTTTATAAACAGTGTGGGAACTCCCTCAGTGGTGACAGGTGTTTCTTTAGTATTGGTTACAAATCACAAGACCGATAAGCCAGAGTAAACACATTTTCAACGTTCTCTCTATACTGCTGCCATGGTAACAACAGAAAAGCTGCTCTGTGGGAAGTCAAGCATCGTTTGCTGACCAAAATGCAAATACTTTTCTTTCTACTTTCAGTTGCGTAAGTGTAATTTGGGTAGGCTAAGCAAAACAAAGTGTAAGTCATGTCCCGTATTCCGAGACTGACTGTCGAAACACAGCCTCACGAATCTCCTTTCTTTACTTCCGTGGTGTTTGAGTCCATCCACTTCTGCATGTTTGCTGCAGCACTGCTGTAGAAGCACAGACAGCTGGGCCTTTTTCAAGGTTGTAAAATTAGATTCCCTGCATTATCCTTTATTACCGGCCAGGAACAGGAACAGGAACAGACAGAGGAAAAAGACAGTCACAGAGGTGTTTTTCCTGAGAGCATAAACTTAAGTGTAAGGTTACATTTAGGAAAAATAAAGGTGTCTTTTTCTTAAGGTAGAGTTGTTGTGTGATCACGTTTTTTTTAACCATTTCCACATGCCAAATGGAACCAATGATGTTTGAATGGTTGATATTATAATAATATTAACAACCGTAACAGAGAAACTGGAGAGTGTAAAATGTGTAATGAGTGTGTAATGTTAATTTATGTGTTTTCTAAAACGCTCTTAGCCATAACAATGAAGGTCACTAAAGAAGGCGCTTCACAAAAATGGCTTAAACAAAGAGGTTTGCACTCTCTGAATAAACCACCCAAACAAAACACTGGACTAAATTGTCTTCAAATAGAGTTTAATTCATGGCAGTACAGAAAAGTTAAAATAGTAAAGCTGCAGTCAATGTCGTGTGAACACTACACTCAAGAAGCAAACGAGTTCCCTCATTGCTCCGGGTCCTCAGTTATACCAGAAGAGTACCGCTGCTTTGGTGAATTCGCTGCTGTCATAGAACATGACATGTCAGATAACGCATAGTGCCTGATAGCACATTTGGCTTCCTTCCTGTTGCACCACACCCACTTGAATATGTCTCTTAAGGTTTCATTAATAGTTACGCACTGGGATACCATTGTGGGTTATCATAGTGATAGTGGCAGTCTAATATTGGGGAGCTGGTATGCATAGAGGAATGCCAGAGGGGGTGATGTATGTATTAGAGGTGCACAGCGACGTCATTATCTGTATCTGTAAAACCAACTAAATTATCTGGATTTCCTCACCTTTTGCATCACTGTACACAACTAGTTAGTGAAAACAGTCACATGATGCAAACAGAATGGGCAATTTTATCTTGTGGTATATAATAATATCATATCTGTTTACATCACATTGTCTATCTAATATATAAATAATATATATATAATATATATATATATATGTGTGTGTGTGAGTATTAATATTTGTATATATAAAAAACATCATATCAAACGAGCGCCTGCTGGAGACGATACATCCATTCAGTTTGGGTGCGGTCTGCTGTATTCTCATGTACTGCGGTGACCTCTGGTGTGTTAGCTCCGGCATTGAATTGAAAGTCAAGGAAAGCCATTCCCAATGGTCAAATCCCGAAAAACCTCAATGTCATAGCCTGGAAACCCCCCTGCCCCCTACAAAGGGACTGGTATTGTCTGGACCTTTGTAGGGGGAAGGGGGTTTCCAGGCTATCCAGGCTTTTCACCCCGCTGCCTTCTGGAAGGCGGTACCGTAGTATCCGGTCTCGCACACGCAGACTGGAGAACAGTTTCTTCCCGAGGGCCATCAGGCTGCTAAATGGTCATTGACACACCATCGACACTTGTGCACTCGTCACTTACATACACTGTCACTTTCAAATTACTGCTTGTACTTATACTTACATACTGTCTCTTGCACTACAAATACATATATATCAGAATTATTGCACTACCTGCTACTCCCATTTGTCTGTAGTATAGTTCATTATATGTTACTATATGTGTATTATATGTTATATGTATATATGTTAGTATTATATGTATAGGTTGTTATATGTTTTAGCATATTGTATTGTATATTTATCTTGTATATTTAGTAAGGTTATTATATGTTATATGTAAATTATGTTCAGAGTACTTGTACAGAGTGTATGTCATGTTATGTTATGTTATATTATGTTTGCTATGTTATGCTATGGTAGGTTGTTGTGTGGTGCCTTGTCCTAAGAATTTCAGTGCCCAGTCTGACCCTGTGTCATTCTGTGCATCTGACAATAAAATACTTGTAACTTGTAACTATGACGTTGAGGTTTTTCCAGACACTGTTAAGAGTTTTCCAAACGTCTGTGAAGAGCGGCATTTATGTTTACATCCATTTATGTTTTTCAGAAGATAAACCAGAGCGAGCACTACAGATTCACTTTCGTAGGAAAGCCCCTGTTAGTGCCATTTTCCATATTATATTATTTAGATTCATATTCAGTGATTGTTCATTATAGTGATTGCATAATTGTATTTTATAGTTCGCATTTTAGTTTAGAATATGTTTAGTGCACATGCATTGCATTGCTTAGATTAATCAGAGGTGAGCTGTGACGCATTGAGCTCGCGCATTGATGTATCAACTGTCAGATTTGTTTCATTGTTTCAGAATTCAGTAAAAAGACGGTGCGAACACACTGTTTTTCTACCGTTTTTGAAAACACACTAAACACGCGTAGACTCGTTCTTTAGAATGGTTCTAAGAGTGGTTAAGTGAATGAATATGTTAAGAAATATTTACTGATAAAAAGAAAGAAACTTTAGCCACTACATTAAGTAGAAAAACAGTGTGTTCGCTCCGCCTTTTACTGAATTATGAGAGAATTCGTATTTTTGCTACTGAGCTCCCCTCAAATTGCGGAGTGTAGTTCACTTTTACACCACTGTCGTAAATAGAGATTGCTGCCTCTTGAGACATCATTGATTAGAAGACCTTTCCACAACATATCATATGCTTTCTCCACATCAAAGAATACAGCAACCACAGTGTCTGTTTTTTTTTGCTGGTAATTATTATGCGTCCCTTTAATATTCTAAAAGCTTGATTAATGTTCTTACAGCTTCTTTACAATTGTAATCCCATCATGGTGCCTTTCTCTCAATCGTCCTTTACTTTTAGGTATAGCAAACATTGCAGACATATCAGACCGTCTGATCACTTAATTTGAATTCACCAAACCGTTCGACTAGGTTTTCTACTGGTGTTGTTTCGCTCACACCTTATTTGCGCCGATTTTGCGAAAAACCATTCCATTTTCCAAAGAGATTTTTTTTTTAAACCAGGAAGTCTTACAATGTTTAAACACTAAAAACTACAAACTTCCGACTTCTTTACTCTAGCGTGAAACTAGCCTAGATTCTCTGGGGTTAGCTTTTTAATCGGCATGTGGCATCAGGTGCATACCCCTTACACGAAAAGAGACACCAAGTAACAAGACGTATAGAAGGATTCAATGCAATGCAACAACGACATCTCCTGGGCGTTGTCATAAAGTCAAACAAGTAGGCTACGAAACACCAGCCTGTCAGTCTGAACAATTGTTGAAGCTTAAGATATTGTTATGAACGTTGTTGTATGTCTGAAGTAGCTTAAGAAAATGCAAAACCTGAAAATTAAACATTAACATATGCAATTTGGCTAGGCAGAGCATAAACTACATTATGGCAATGGAACACAAGTCTCTCAACCAGGGTTTGACACCAAACACTTCTTCTTCCATTGCCACTTTGTGTGGAGGACATGAGGTGTTTAACTAATGTACAGAATGGCTGAATGATTCTTTTTTGATAATTACATTGGTGTGTTGATACATGAAGTTGCACATGTAAATGTTCTTGAGGTACCAGCAACATTTGTAAGTCAAAGTCTTTGTAGTTTATATGATAGCAAGTATGATTGAATGCCTTCAACACCCAGAAATGGCAGAAATAATGTTATTATCTCTATTTTTCTAAATGCTTCACACTGGCTATGTGCAGCTATTTACATGAGCGAAAAAGTAGATGGGTTATTGTATTGAGGAATTGCCATCCGCGTGGCGTATACTGTTGCAGTATCAGTGTATGTAAATTCAACCTATAGCGATAGATAAACCAATGTTTGAAAGGCTGCGTAGGCCACGGCCCACCTTTTTATTTCAGAATTATGTTCTCCACCCTCTTATAAAGAGTTTTGACCCCTATATTGAGGGGTTACATCAAGTAACAACACCAATTAGAAGGATTCCATTTTTGAAAACCAATGCAACAACGACACCTCCTGGCTTGTTTTGTCATAAAGTCAAACAAGTAGGGCTATGAAACACCAGCTTGTCAGTCCTAAAACAATTGTTGAAGCTTAAGAACGTTGTGGTGGAGTTGGCCCGACTGAGGGGTGCACTAAACAGACATAATTAGGTACACAGATAATATTACCCATTTTGATGGAATTTACAGCCTTCCAAAGACTTTTAGGATTAGAATGAGAGCTTGTAGGCTATGCTACCATAAACTAAAGACAGACTCCTGCCCACATGAATACTGTGTTCTGTAGTCATCTGCTGGATGGTGTGACATGCAAGATGCTTTGGGCCTGGATCTTGCAAATGTATGCAGCGAATCTCACAACTCAGTGAAATGGTACTACATAATTCTCAATGAAGATTTACATGAATCTTATTACAAGGAAGACATATCTGTCCAACTCACACTTATAGGTACAGTGTGTAGTTTTCAGTTGCATCCATTAGTAGAAGTGGACAATTGTGGATAATAATTTTTTCATTGTGTTTTGCTATCTTGGAATGAGTTCCTCGTATTTACATAGGGAGCAGGTCCTCTTCCATGGAATCCACCATATTGCACCGTCATGTTTCTACAATAGCCAGAAACAGACAAACCAAACCACTGGCTTGTGATGGGGCCTTTTGTGTCATTTGCCATTTCATGGCCACCGTAGGTACTCGCACTGACTTGTAAGGGGGGGGGTATTAAACTGGCTGCAATTCAGCAACCTTACCAGAGGATGCCAACAAACACTATATACTGTACCTTAATATTCACTCACTCCAAAGGATGGAAGTTAGTAATGTGTTGAGCTGACAGTTCATAACCCCACTACCTTCCAGGAATAGAAAACAATACACAGTATAGTATTTAGTGGTCAACTCTGTCAGCTTTAAGTGTTCTGATTAATGTAATTTCACATAGTAGTACAATTTACATTGAACATTTAAAGGCCAGCTTCTGTTTCCAAAATCTCCCTTAGATTTTTGCTATGGGCTTCTCCATAATGGTAATCCTGACAACTACTCTAAAAATTCATCTGGTCAGCCAACAAAGATGCCATTTACAAGAAGGGCCAGAGCCGGCTCTACTTCCTGAGGAGGCTGAGGTCCTTCAATGTCCTGCAACAAACTCCTGCGCATGTTTTTAACTAGTCTGCGTCCTTTTTTATGCTGTGGTGTGCTGGGGAGGCAGATAAAGAAGAGGATGCAGGGCGACTAGACAGGCTGGTGAGAAGGGCAGGAGCTGTTGTTGGCATCGAACTGGACTGCCTAACTACAGTGGCAGAGAGAAGGACCCTGAGTAGGCTGCTGACCATCTTTGGACAATGACCAACCACCTACTACACAGTACTCTTAACGGACAGAGGAGCATATTCAGTGGCAGACTCCTGTCACTGTCATGCTCATCGGACAGGCTGAGGAAGTCCTTTGTCCCCAGGGCCATACAGCTTTATACGCCACGCAGAAGGGGTGGGGGAGGGAGATGGACTTCTCTGCATGAAGTCTACCTCAGTCTCCCCTCCTCTTCTCATCTCATTATATTCCATCCCACTGTCCATCTTTTTACTGGCTTTACTAGCCCCTTGCACAGACTTTACTATTTATATCACTCTGCACTATCCTCACACACACAAGCACAAGTACTCTATCTTTGCACTATTGTTACGACCCTGGCGGGTCTAGGCCCCGCCCCATGAGATTTTGCATGCCTGTCCTGTTTCTGTCTCCTCAGCAGGTAATGGGAAGCAGGTGTACAACAGGTGTACCCCATGATTGGATGGGCTACAAAAGCCCTGATAAGATGGCAGTCGGAGAGCTTTGGATTGGTCGTTGGATATGGATAGAGATTGGATTTGGGATACTCGTTGGTTTTGGATTGTCGTTGGTTTTGGATTATCGTCCGTCGTTGTTTGTTTATATTACCATTTAACTGACTGTACATTACATCTTTTGTTTCTCTTCACCACACTGACATTTCACCACACGTTTGCCTATAATTATTAGATAAATATAAACTTGTAAATCATTAATAAATATATTATTATTATTATTATCATAAATTCTGCCGTTGCCTCCCCTTTATGTTTCGTGTATTGAGCCGGCACGTAACACTATCCACACAAGCACATGAACACTATCTCCCTGCACTCTTTGCACTACTTTCCTCGTGGACATCACACTGTCACAATCAATGCACACTGTAATATAGGGCCAGATCTATCCTGTATCTGTATACACCCCACTCCCTGTGAACATGTTCTCCCTATGTGTATTTGTTTTTTTTACTGTGATTTATGTTATGTATGTTTGTGAGTTAAGTGTATAATAAGATACTGGATGACCTAAATTTCCCTCGGGATTAATAAAGTATCCATCTATCTATCTATCTATCTACCAGTTATCATGCTCATAAACTGTCTACCATGTTTACATCCTTAGAAGCCAAACTAAAGAGGAAGGAAAATTGAGGAAAAGATAATGACATTTACCCATAATCCCTAAAACCAGGAACTCATCAATGTACCTTCAGCAGCTGCAATAGGCATTGGCATAATTGGCTCCTTAAGCATACACTTGTAAAGTTAACTGCATGCAATCCTTTTAACTTACGTAACATCAACCTTACAGTAAACTTTAAATAACTTCATGTTTCAACACTGAATTCTACTAACTTACTTGTTTTTGGTTAGGTTAGGTGTTTACAGGGCATGTGTTGAGTGCCAACATCACTGAGCAGGTTCATATTCTATTTATGGCCAAATTAAATCATTTGAGTCACTTTAAAATGAATGAGTGAGGTGTGTTTTTCTCTGCTGACATTATGATCATTTTGATTTATGCACATAGTTAAGTGAAAACATTTATTTACTTAAAAGTTGTTATTAGGTTTTACACCGTAAAAAAAGGCATGACAAAACACCTAAGACATTCAGAGGGCAAATGGTTTAATAATGTTAGGCTTAAAAACCTGCCTAAGACAAAATATTCGTGTCACCTGCAAAATCACAAGGCAAGCATTGACAGGTTCAATTCAATTCAATTCAATTCAATTCATATAGCGCCAAAACAATACAATTGTCTCACCCCGCTTTGCAGAGCCCAGGGAGCACAATGGAGCTGTTTAATCAGGAAGAAACCTTAAGCATCACTGAAGCCCTGCCTGTAAGTCAATGCTTTCTTTACTAACATACAAATATATAAATTGTTCTGTTAAACAACTAAAATGCCATGACAACATGGAGAACACCAGTCTGTGGACTGATGCTGAAATAAATAGTCTGCCAGCACTTTGGGGGAGGCTTCTGTTCAAAGCTGGAGGCTACTACCTAGTTAGTTACACCTACACCTAAGCTAGTTACTGACACCCCATACGCTGATGATGGTTTTTCATATAAATCACTTTTAAAGTAACACTATCCAACAATCAACTTTTTGAGGTAAGGTTTTATAGGCAATTAGTTTTGGTACCATCCTCAAATTCATTCTAATAGCATATGGTCATGTGAAGGACAGATTAACACCTGTGTCTTTACCACTAGCCATCCAGGATATGCCCTATGTAGTTCTTTGCACCTTGCAAAAATGGAAGAAAAGCTTTCACAGCATGACATTACAAGCTATTCATAGTTTTCAGTCACGTGACTACAATAGGTAGCTGACGGGCAAAAAGAACAGCGAAACAGCGTTGAACAGTGGACAACTTCGAGCAGTGCCGCCTACTCAACTACGATCGCCATCAACCACAGACAATACCACTATAGCCAGACAGAGATATTTAGAAAAAAATAAAATGTTTGATCCATGTACTGCACCTGCTGACATTTTTATTTCTTTAACCTCGACGAAGTCCCTGCCAGAGCTCCAGTGTGGAGATATTTACATCTATCTAATAGAAAATCCATCCCCCTACACATCTCAAAAACTGAAAGCCTACAAAAGCACAGATAGTTATTTAACTTTCAGAAGTGGATGGGTTCACAACGCTGTCGTCTGGAAGGTGTAAACAAAAAACATCTTCATAATCAGAGCAAAGATGAGTGCCATTTAATAGCTAGCTACCAGCTAGCGAGATACCTGCTGTTAGCTACGAACTACCTGCTGTTAGCTACGAGCTACCTGCTGTTAGCTACGAGCTACCTGCTGTTAGCTAGCAGCCTTTAGCCTACCCAACGCTGTTCTTTATCATTTGACACAATTTTCTGGTTTAAACAAGTACGAACACCTGGTCTGGCGAATGACAACTTAAATTATCTTCCCATATATTTTCTACTGGCATTGTAGTATTACCAGTTGGATGACAAAATACACTAGCCTAGCCTACTTGCTTAGGTACTTGTCGCACTCTCAGAGAAGAAACCGGGTAATCCAATTTGAATTGTGTTGATGCTTTGTTTTCTTGACTTTATTACTTGATCTATTCCTGTTTTAGGTAGTTATTCTGATAAATGAGGCGACCAGAACAGGGTGACTGCTTTTATTGCCAGCCCCAAAAGTATGGCTGCTTTACTGTGTGTCAGAGAAAAATTGACCCAGAAGACGTCTACAATCAACTGGTAGCAATGTGGGCGGGTTTTAAATGCGATAAAAACATTTTTGTCTCCTCGCCGATTTGAACAGCCAAACGGGCAACAACTGTTTAGCATTTTACTACCTAAGTCAGACAATGTTAAAGCGGAGATATTAAATGATATTGAATGAAAGGTGGTCGGTTCCTGTATAAACTTCAGTGTTAAGACAGGTGTGGAATGTGTTTTTTGCCCTTCAGCTGGTCATTCTGACGTCACGTGAAAACTATGAATATTACCAAAAGACACCAGTTAGTGTGTTGGCAAGCTTCTATCAGTGTCAACTGGGATGTTGGCAGTGTTTGCAAGGTTTTTCAATGCCTTTTAGGTAGTTAGCTTGCTAGTTTTGAAACAGAACTCCTTATTGCTGATCTGATTTTGAGACAAAGTGAATGGTGCAATTCCTCGATAGAACCAGCAGAGGGGGTGTTTATTTGCTCTGTTTAAAGTATGACCCTCTTTTGCATGTCTGTATGTGTGTGTGTGTGTGTGTGTGTGTGTGTGTGTGTGTGTGTGTGTGCGTGTGTGTGTGTGTGTGTGTGTGTGTGGACCGGGGGTCTGTCTGTCTCTCTCTCTCTCTGTGTGTGTGTGTGTGTGTGTCTGTCTGTCTGTCTGTCTGTGTGTGTGTGTGTGTTTTGTGTCTGTCTGTGTGTGTGTGTGTGTGTGTGTGTGTGAGTGTGTGTGTGTGTGTGTGTGTGTTTGTGTCTGTGTGTGTGTGTGTGTGTGTGTGTGTGTGTGTGTGTGTGTGTGTTTGCAAAGGGAGAAAGTTGCAAAAAGATGACAAAGAGATCAACATTGCAACAGTAGCATATGGTCATGTGAAAGACAGAAAAACACCTTTGTCTTTCCCACTAGCCATCCAGGAAATGCCCTATTTAGTTCTGTGTTCCGGGCTGGAACACCCTGCAAAAATTGAAGAAAACCAGATATACCAGCAGAGGGGGTATTTATTTGCTCTTTTCAAAGTATGACCCTCTTTTGCATGTCTGTGTGTATATGTGTGTGGGGGGGGGGGGAGAAAGGGAGAAAGTTGCAGAAAGATGACAAAGAGATCAACAGTGCAACAGTTGTGTAAACATATCATGATGAGTATTTAATGACTACACATTCATTGATAACTACTGTAATTATTCAAACAACACTTAATGAGTAACTGAACCATACAACCTTATTTGGCTCCACCTGCAAATATATAATTTGATTTACATTAAAGTTTTTGGAGTACTGACTAATTAGCTGATAGTGCTTTAGGTTTGTCATATCAGTACTTATGGAGCATCTGGTCTAAGTCATGCATATGGCATCTCTTTTCTTTCCACCTTCTCTCTGTGGTGTGATCAAGGAACTCCCCACACACACTTTCTTTTCTCTTTTTTTCTCTTTCACACACACACACACACACACACACACACACACCACACACACACACACACACACACACAGACACACACACACACACACACACACACACACACACACACACACACACTCCTCCTCTCAAACCCCCTCCCCAGCACTCTCATGTTTCATCAGCTTGTTCCTTTCCAGTGGAGGCCTGTGCTGAGTGACCACTAACTGCTCTAGATTTGAAAACCACACGTATGGCTTCTGCTTTTTGCTCAGTATTATGCTTTCCTCAATAGGGTTACCTCTAGCACAGTTATGTGTCCATTTAGCATGAATTCAAGCAAGACAGCACAGGCTACTGGGAAGTATGTGTACAATGTATACAACATACACTGTATTTATAACATATTTTAATATATTATATGTTAATAAATATTGCACATGAACAATTCTATTACACTAAGTCCACTGACAAAACATGAGACAAAATAGCATGAACAATGTTGCCCTGTCTGCGTATATTAAACACCTCTCAGTTTGTCTTATATTTAATCTGTCCATAATGTTTGGGGACTTGTTGAGAAACGTCTGACAACATCTGGCAACCCTGTCTGTAAATGTACTCCGCCCTGAGCACCCCAGATTTGTGCCTGACATCACCTGAGTGTTAGTTCAGCTTTCAGCTCAGAGTTAAATAACAGTACTGGATTTGCTACAGTCAGTGTAGGCAGCAATTATAATATGAGGCATGATGTAATAGCCTTTAACCTACCAATAAGTGTGCAGCATTTATAATATGAGGCATTATTAAATAGCCTTTCAGCTACCAATAAGTGTGTGGCAGTTAGAATATGAGGCATGAATAAATAGCCTTGAACTTATCAATAAGTGTGCAGCGGTCTTTGTGATCTATTTGGTTAGAATGCTCCTTTGTTTTGAAATTTTGCTTCTGAGAATTTTTGTGTAATTGCTAGTACACATGGATGTTACATTGTATTGTATGTGTCTATATAGTACATGGATTGTGTAGAGGAACTGTTTAAGCAAGGTGCCAACAACACCAAGATTGTGGGTTTGATGCCCTTTTGCGGTTACATCAGAGCTTCCTACGAAGAAGGATGTTTGTGCAAAGCCCACCTACCTGTTTCTCACTTAGTGTCACGAGTTTGTACTCAGAGAAAAATAAGTGTGACCTTACATCACTAGACCTCACAGTCCTTCTCTGCACACACACAAACACTTACACACCAAACACACACACTAACACATGCATGCACATACACACACACACACACACATACACACACACACACACACACATACACATACACACACACGCACACACACATACAGTAACACACGCATGCACACACATACACTAACACAGGCATGCACACACACCACACACAAACACACACACACACACACACACTAACGCACACACACATACACACATACTAACGCACAAACACACAAACACATACAGACACACATGAACACACTCACACAGACACACACACACAAAATCACAAACAGACATATCCAGCAATCCCTGCGTAACAGGGACACTAGATTTCAAGTAAATATGAATCAATAATGTCAATAATGAGTGTCAACAATGAATATACAACAATGGCTAAATAACTATTATGAGGCCTATTCTTATTCTTATTATGAGTAGTAATTGTTGTTGTTGTTGTTGTAGTAATAGTAGCTGTAGGTAAGTAAAATAGCAATGCTTCTCAGAATGCACATTGACAGTGCTTCCTGTCTGTGTGTCAGCACTGAAACCTGTGGCTTGGGGTAGAGGAGTGTGGAGAGGAGGGGGCGTGCTGGTTGGTTTGCTCCACTCGTGTGGTTTAGTGGCACACATGCAATGCTGGTTTTTACTAATAGAGATAACACAAGCTCATATCTTATGCATTTTTGCTGCAATGCATGGGCTTTGCCACTTGATACTTGTAATATTTAAAATGAGCTTGATGCAAACTATGATGTAATGAAGAAGGATACATTTAACAACGTTAAAATATTGTTTCAAAACCATTGTTTTCATGATGACATTGGCAATGTCAGTTCATTACAGCATTTCACCCCATCTGTCTTAGGAGAAGCAAAGGTCCAGACCTTCCCAGTGGTGCTGAAACAGAACATGAAGATGAAGGCCATGAAATGACAACAGTGATTTTCACAGCCAAGCACCTTAAAGGCACAGAAAATAGTCATTTCGTATTCGATGCAGTCTTTAATCATTTTATTTTTAGTTATTTTTAGCGTGTTATGCTATTGATTGTCTGATTTGTCTGATACTGTTGTTATCTGAGTGACACACTTTCCTTTAATAAAACCATATCAATGAACCTGCCGTGCCATCTGTTGGTATGAACAAGCTGTGATGTGTCACACATTGATCCATAACGTAGGCTTGCTTAGCCGATCTAATATGGATTAAGATAACATGAAACAGGAAGGTTTGCATGTGTTCCCCAGTTGACCTTATAATGATCTTCCATAACCTCCCTAGGAGTGTTGGAGTGTACATGTACGTATGTAGAGAGAGAGAGAGAGAGAGAGAGAGAGAGAGAGAGAGAGTAAGATACAAAGTCAGGGAGAGATAATAAGAGAAACAGGAGTATAAGAGAGAGAGAGAGAGAGAATAAGATACAGTCAGGGAGAGAGAATGAGAGAGTATAGAGAGAGTGTCAGGGGAGAATGAAAGAGATGCATAATGTTTTAGAAGGCAACATAGTGAGGGTGTTTGAATGTTTTTAATGTTTACTGTTATGCACCTATACACCAGAAAAAATTCAATTCTGATTCTGATTCTGATTCTGATCATGCTCTTATAATCAGTAATAGTCACACTGGTTTAATAGTTCAGGAAACAAGTTTATTCAATGTTGTATTTTAATTACTAGTATTTCATTTATGATTAATACATTAATACATAACACCTGTTAACTTAAGTCATGCATACATCGACAAGTAAGTACCTATGGAAAGCACCTTATCTACGTCATGCATACCTCGACATGTCAGTTCCTATGGAACACATCATACAATAATAACCAAACACCTGTTAACCTTATTTGGATCAACATACTCAATCCATATTTTCAAATGGCCAGAGACTTTAAAGAGTTTAGAGAGTAAAGAAAAGTTAGGTAGGTATGCCAGCCAATTATCTTCTCAGACATGTCAGTACCTATGGAAAGCACCTTATCTATGTCATGCATACATTGAACTTTGAGATAGAAGAGGCCCCCTGTCTCTCTCCTTTCCATCACCCCGCTCTGGGGTGTGATCAAGGGGTTTCACCTAGAGGGAGAAGATCATATCTCTCTCTCTCACAAACCACACACACACACACTGTCTCTTTCTCTGTGTCTCTTTCTCTCTCTCTCTGTCAAACACACATACACACACAGTCTCTCTCTCTCTCTCTCACACACACACACACAAACACACACAAACACGCACAAACATACAAACTCTCTCTCTCTGTCTATCTCACCCACCCTGGCGGTTACATGTCATAGTTTCCAACCAAAAAGGGTATTTGTGCAAAGCCCCTCTAGCTGTTTCTCACCCCAGTATCACACGTTTGTACATTCATAGAACAAAACGTTTTGACGCTACATGACTAAACCTCACAGTCCTTCTCTGCACACGTTCATGTCACTCCTCTTCAGATAGGGGTGGGCCAGACAATTGGAAATGTAAATGTCAGACAGACACCACACACACGCACGCACGCACACATAACCCAAACATAGACACACACACACACACACACCAAACACACACCCAGAGAAACACACATACCCAGACATCCCTGTCTAAAAAATAGCATGCAATGTTAAAGTATAAGGACACGAGGGCTGATGGAAAGTATGCAACCAGCAGCCAAGCCATCTATAACTGTGCAACTTGATGGCCCATCGCATCAGAAGGGTGGGCCAGACAATGAAGTCTAAATGTCAGACTGTAGAGGAGGGTGGAGAGGAGGGGGCATGGCTGGTTAGTTTGCTCCACTCGTGTGGTTCAGTGACACACATACAATGCTGGTTTTTGCTAATAGAGATAAAACAAGCCCATATCTTTTACATTTTTGCTTCAATGCATGGGCCTTTGCCAATTGACACTCGTAATATTTAAAATTTGCTTGATGCATACTATGATGTTATGAAGAAATGATACATTTCACAACGTCAAACCATTGTTTAAAACCCATCACTGGTTCCTCTTATGCAGTGCTAACCACTTTCTCACAGACTGTCTAGCAGCTTGGTGGGACTGATCGACATCACTGTCACTCTGACGGGCTCGTGCTGGGCCTGACATGATCGCCATGGTGAGGAGCCCCACTGCAGTCCTTAGTCTGGGGCTTAGTTCATTATTGTGTGTGGTGTGCTGTGAGGCTGAAACCAATATGAGCGCAAGAGATATTTCATTTTGGGCCTCCAGTGACATAGTGGCCAGGAACTGTGAAGACTAAAATGAAGATGCATTATCCATGTCTTATCTGTTTGTGATACAAGGCTCAAAAAGCTCTCTCTGTGAGCTGTTTTGAAAATGAACATGAACCGCTGCGTTTCAACAAGCTTTTGCATACCGATAGTTTGTCAAACGAATAAATGTACAGGTACATTGAGTTGCACATGTGCATGAAATGCGGTATATAAATAGTTGCATTGCCTTGCCTTACGTGTAAAACATCCGGTGAAGATCAAGCCTTTGTCACCCTACAGAGCACATTTCGGAGTTCAGCTGCTAACTATTATCCTCTTAATAAATGCTCCCAGGCCTCTTGGTTGCAGTACACGAGAGCTGTATGGTGGGTGTGAATGACAGCCATTTCTGTCCTAGTGGTGCAGCCCAGAGGTTACAGTAGTTCTTCTCTGGAGTCACAGGGATCTCATCACTACAGGTACTGGTTCCTCTGTTATTGTTTGATTGTTCGGCTGGTTCCAATATATGTTTGGCATATACGTACCTAGATACCTAGATATGAACTATAATAATCATTCTCATAAACAGTGCTGGAGCTCTTAGCATGGCGGCGAAGAGGATTCAGCTTCAGTATCTGGGTCTGTGCGTGATCATGCTGCACCTTACGTGTGGAGGTACCACTGTTATTTCATACCGTGCTCTTTTAGACTGTGGCCAGCTGTGTTTTTAGAAAGAATTTAATATATTGTGTGGAATACTCGTTACGACATGTCATGATTACCTCTGTTTTCTTTTGTTTGTGGTGCAGATGAATTGATGTCAATCAACACACCTCTGGGTATGAATATCACGCTGGACTGTATCTCATCTGATAATTTTGTGAAAATTGAATGGACAAAGGATGGAATACAGCTGTTTTTACATAGTCTGCTATGGGAAACAAAAAACAAAACAAAAACAAACTTCACTTCTGAAAGGATGAGCGTTGATCCTGCTACTCCAACGATGCTGCAGATATCTGATGTGCAGGAGTCTGATGAGGGAATATACACATGTACAGCTACAGATTATACAGAGATAAAGA